>NC_048601.1:10393288-10540788 GCF_003668045.3 Cricetulus griseus
TAAACTTGAAAATGATTTATGGAACAGAATTCATTTGATAAAGATTCTGAATGAGAATGTTTGCAGAAATTTCTGTACACATGCACCACATACATTTTCGTACACATTCAGACATGGTTGTATGAGAACACCCTGAGCTTTCTTAGATTATCTGCCAAAAATTTATGTAGAATAATGTAGACATTAATATGAATTTACTAATAGCATTTTAACTAAGGTGCATCCTTTCCCTATCACACCTTGGAAACTGTCAATTTGGATATTTAGGCATGAATGTTTTATAAGATGTTGCTTTTGTATTATATTAAAAAGAAACATAGTGTCGTTGCTGTGCCCATTCTTTTTTAGTTTGATTATATGTCGAAGCTTTGCACTTTCCTTTTTCTTCAAGTGTGGGACAGGGATTCGAGTACCACTAATATCTTACTAGCAATCACAGGTTTTTGTTGTCACGTTATTTTCTGCACCATTTGTTGAACCAAACTACATTTTCCTTGATTCCCATTAAACTATTTGATGGCGCTTTTTTATTTCACTTTATAATTTGGTGCACGGTCAGGTGACTAAGCTAAGTCTGCTATGAAATCATGAGGCAATGCTACAAGCAATGAAGGAAGTTAGAGGAGTCTTTAAAGTTTTAAATAATTTAGCAAGAAGAGTTGCAGAAATAGTGCCACTTTTTGTAAATTTTATGTCCATAAGGTTACTGATATAAAACATATCTAGGACAATTAGTATTTTTCCTTTTGTAATCTAACATTATAGACTTTGACATGTGCGTGAAAGGTGGGACATGCATTTTTAGCTAAATCACAACAAATGTGATCTGAATTTTTTGTTTTTGCTAGGGGGAGGTGAGGAAAGAAACACAGGAGGAAATGCCATCTGAGATAACATACTTTTAAACTTTCCAACATTAGTATTTTCTTTATAGAAGAAAACCAAGACACTTCTTAGTGGCATTTAATATTCATAATTTGTCTAGAACTCTGTAAATATGTATATATTTCCCATATACACAGAGTCTTCTGATTCCAACAAACGAGGAAGGTGATTATTACCTTGTGCCTTCCCAACTTTCTGGATATTATCAGCTTGTCACAGAAGATAAAGGAATTCTGAACTCATTTGCCAGATAAGTACTTCTAAGGGATTTATGGTCTTAGTTATTATGCAAGTTGGTAAACCCACAGACATGAAAAAGAAAACATTCATGTGCTGTGTGAAACTATATAGTAGAGTTACCATGATAGATCAAAGTAAGTATCCCACCAAAGTCTAACTTCGGAACCAAATGGGTTTTATGGGGGATTGCTTATAGGAATACAGTGAGAGGCTGTTTATGAATATAGAAACGATACAAAGACAGTTGCATCATCAAAGTGCAAGCCAGCATGGCTGACACTGGTGACAGCTCATAAAAACTGCTCTATGAACAACCTGCAGGTTGCTCAACTGGTTGGAGCTTGTCTCCTCCAGGTACTCCTCCAGACACTCTCAGAGTGTCTCTTCCCAATCCTTTCTGCTTAAAAACCTTTGAGGAGAGGGAGGTCTACTGACTCTGATCAGTCCCATACTTCCTGACCTTTGGAGTTGTTTACTTCCTGTGTTTTCATGAGTTTACTTAAAGAACTAAATGCTTTGACTTTTGCTTTTTTACCCTGTTAAGACTTGAGCTTCCCATGAAGGATGGAAGGTTTGATGTTGGAGGAAATAGCCACAACAACCTCTCCTCTCCTTCAGAGCTGGAGAGCAGAGGAAAAGCAGGGCTGCTCAAGGGTTTGTGAATGCTAAGGCAACAGAGAACATTGAGGTGCTGGAAGAACACAAATAATAAGGTAGCCGAAACATTCAGTGTCTTATTTCTGCATTAGCAGTTACTGGGAATAAGCAGAAGGTCTATCTTAGGTGACTCAATTGCTGTCCTTTAGCGGATCCAGTACTGTACTCATAATAATTGAAATGTGGGCCATTATATTCAAAATCCTAGAGAGCTCAGCAATTGAAATGAACAATCAGGGACAGAAAGATAGTTTAAAGAGGATTATGGAGTGTTCAGACTGCCTGTTGCCAGTATGAAAAAGGATTTTTGTGGTTTTCATATTATTTGTGTATGAAGGCTACACAAGTTGGTAGACAATTTGTTGGTGTTATGATAAAGCTAGAGGGGAACCCATGGCAGGCGAGGGTGACTAAGCCAGGGACAAACACGCCAGGCAGACAGAGCTTAAGGGAGAAGTTTTATTAGAAAGGGAGGGAAGGGGGAAAGAAAGAGAAGAGGTAAACACACACATACGTGTACACACACACACACGTGTACACACACACACGTGTACACACACACACACACACGTGTACACACACACACACACACGTGTACACACACACACGTGTACACACACACACACACACACACACACACACACACACACGTGTACACACACACACATACACTGAGACACACAAACAGAGGGGAACAGAACAGAAGAGGGAGACAGAAAAAGTCCAGTCTGCCTCAGGGGAACATTGGGAAAAGAGAGCGTATGTGGGCAGGGTCTTTCTTTTAAAGGGGTCCTTTGCACATGGGCTGACCAGGGTACTGCCTGAGTGCATTCTGCCAGCTGACAGGGGCAGGCCAGCATAATGCCTGAATCCTTACAATTGGTATAAAATCAAACTAGAAATGATCATCTGAGCAACAATTCATGTACAAGACAAGGTGAATCGAAGTTGAAGTCATGCTACCTCTTTCCTGTCTCTTGTCTACACCACCAATAGTGAAGGGAAAAGGAGTTGAATAGGGATAATTTAAAAATGAAGAAACTTCTGAAGTAGTCTAGAGAACAAAAATAGGAGCTAAACAAATCAAAGACCAGTGAGCAGAAATGGAATTAAGCAGACTTTTCAAGCCATGGTTTACATTGCTGATGAGTGGCAACACAACATTGTGTGCAATCTTAAAATTTTCATGGGCAGTGTCAAAGAAAGCTCATTCCAGTGTTTATTTTGTGTTGTAATTTCCTAGGTATATGTGGCAGAGAGGGAGCCATCCACACAGCTACTTATGAAGATGACCCATATAACAGCAACAACTGTTCATCCTGTTTCTTTATTACTAACACAGGGTTTCTATTGCTGTGGAGAGAAACCATGACCATAAGAACACTTAAGAGAATAACATTTAATTTGGGCTGGCATACAGTGTCAGAGGTTTGGTGCATTGTCATCAGAATGAGAAGAATGGCATTATGCAAGCAGACATGGTTCTGGAGAAGGAGTTGAGAGTTCTACACCTTGATCTACAAGCAACAGGAAGTAAACTATTACACTGGGTGTGACTTGAGCATGTATGAGACCTCCACACCAGCCTACACAGTGACATATTTCCTTCAACAACTCCACCCCTACTCTAACAAGGCCATACCCCCTGAAAGTGCCAGTCTAGAGCATGAGACTCTTAATCTTAGGGTCGTGGGTTCAAGCCCCATGTTGGGTGCCAACTTAAGGCAGGGTTTAATTAATCACTAGACCCAAAATAAATGATACATGGTGTTTTACTAGGGAACAACTTACATAGAACAATAAAGAACCACCACTCCAGCATTTTCTCTGCCCTTCCAATTGAATCTGTGACCCAAAAGAAAGAGAGAGCACGTGAGCCAGAGTCCAGGCCTCACAATTTTCTTTCTGCTTCTGTCCACACCTGAAGCCACGCCCAAAAGGGTGTGGCCAACATTAACAGGTTCACAGGCAAGAAGTTGCTACACCATAAGTGGGCCACATCTATTCAAACCACCACACCAATCTTCACACGTCTCCATTGTGCTGCCTTCCTCCATGTCCCGGACCCCATCCCAGAGAAGCCATGTGCTTCCGTCGCACATTTAAGCCTCTCAAACTGTGCATTTGGAAATGTGTTTTTACACACAGATCCAAACATTTTGACTGAGGTTAGCACTCAACTCATATTTCATCCTAATTTTGACCTCAGTTCCAAAAGTTGTTTAAATTCTATCCATTCTACTTTCCACATATAATCCAGCCATTGGGATCTCACCTAGTCATGACACTATTCTCTAACCAGAGTCCAGACATACCTTTTGCTATGCTTATCTTCTCACAGATATCATGATTAAAATGCTGTAAACATGGTGATTTTTTCCTAAACCTTACAACTGAAACATATTGCTTAATCCAGCAAGTAAATACTAACTTGTTGGAACCTCACCTATCGTTTCCCCTTCTCATCATGTGCTTCCATGCCTTCAATGTTTCTAGCTATGATCAGTATTCATTTTTGGAACATAACACATACCAGTCAGTGAATTTGCACTGTTTTTATTTCTACCCACAATGCTCAGTTGTTCAGTTTGAACACAACTGCTCCTTGATTCAACTCCCCGATTAAAGTTACTTCCCTACAGAAAACTTTCTTTAGCTGTTTATCTACCAAACTTAACTTCTCCATCTGCCAGAACTCTTATATCAGGTGCTTTTTCCTCAAGAAAAATGTATTTCATATATGTATTTCATATGTTCATATATTTCACTACTCATTACCTTTTTCTCTAGATTGTGAAGTTCTTAGAGAGTTCTATATAATATTTCAACCCCAACTTTCCCTAGTATCATATCTTTTTATGCAAAGTCAAAATGCCAGCACATTAAATTAATGGGGATGAATGAATCTCCTGATTTCTAAATATGCAAATCATTACTTATGGTGATATATTATTTATGATTTATTAAATCTTGTCTGAGGATTCAGAAAGTAAAGTCAGCCACAAGCAGTAGAGGTCAGCAGTGGAGGCATACACCTTTACTCCCAAGACTCAGGATTAAGAGGTAGACAGATCTCTTTGAGTTCAAGGCCACACTGAATTACCTGAAATTGATCCAGTCCTAAAAGAAACCACTCACACAGAGGAGATCTCAGCACCTGGGATCACACATCTTTAATCAGAGCACTAGAAAGGCATTTATTCTCCAGCCCCATTGGTGATAGGAAGGCATTCATTCTCCAGTCACTTTGAGGGAAGGTTACAGTCTGAGGCTTGGTGAGAGCTTAGGGAGACAGGATCAGTTCTTTCAGCCTGAGGTAGAGGTAAGAAGCTAGTGAGCAGCTTCTTTGCTTCCCTGATCATCAGCTTGAAGCTTGAACACCAACATCTGTCTCTGGGTCTTTGTCATGCTACATTTACTAATTTATCTTGAGCACTGAACAATACTATTTGTTTTCTATCTTGAAAACCTCACCCTGGGTTTTCTGTTCCATGCTACCAATGTTCTTCTTCAGATATCCTTATTTGTAATATTGTATATATTCCTTAAATACCAGTATTACTTAAAATTTACCTGGAGCCTTTGACTCTAGTTCGGGATATTATCCCAAGAAAATGTAAATTATGTCTGCTACTCAGACTGCTCCCAAATATTAATGACTCCTAAATCCTTGTGCTCAAACAGTTCTTCAGTGCATGCTTATAGCTGTTCAGTTACATACCAGGAAGAATTTAAATTTTGATATCTCCAAGGCCTTAAACCACCAAAAATACTTTTTAAAAATATGTGTTCACATCTCATGTCATCTTGGAATCCTAATCTCTTCTCACTTCCTATTTCTAGTCAGTGACTCAGTTCTGCAAACACTTGCATTTACAAACTCTTAAACTACCCCGTTTTCCTCACTCTTTCTCACTTGCCTTGATTCAAGTTCTTTTCATTATCAGTGTTATATTAAAATTTTAGTTTGTCAGTTTGCCTCCAGACCACTTCCTACAATACATGAAAAAAAAAAAAACTTTCTAAAATGTCAATCTTCCCATAGTATTCCTAAAGACTAAAAAATCTTTCAGAAATATTCCATCTCTGTGAACAGAGTGTCTTGTTTATACATCAACCAAAATCAAGTCCAGGCCACTAAAGATAGACTAGAATAAAAATTCAAAAAGAATGTGAATTGGATAGAATAGAGCCTTACTTAGGTCACTGCCCCAAATACTGCAATGCTTTCCTTATGGCAAACCATCACACCCTGAAATGTGCAGTATCAGCAGGAACAGACCAAGCAGTTTTAATCCATTTACGTATGCATTTTTTTCATCACAGAAATACCACTTTCAATTTTTGTCATTCTTTGTGCTTGTTATATATTCTTATTTTACACTATTTACTAGATTATTAACATGCAAATCCTGGCAATTTATAAATGCCCTAAACAGAAAACTTCCCTAATGTACATTTGCATCGTCCATGCTAAAGATTTGCAGTAGATACTAAATACACAAGTGCCATAAAATAGCAAGTCTCTTTCACAGAAGTAATTCATTACTTAACCTTAATTTTCTTAAAAAAAAAATCCTCTGCATACATGTTATGGCTGTTGCTTGGTATTTTTGTTGGCCTCCTGAAAGTGCAAGTGGGGATATATCTGACACTTTTGCCTACTCTTGGGACAATTTTACTCCCACTGGTTGCCTCCACCAGCCTTGATGTGAGGGTTTGTGCCTGGTATTATTGTATCTTGTTGAGCCATCTTCAGCTGATATCCCTGGGAGGCTTATTCTTTTCTGGGAAAACAAGTAAGGGAGCAGATCTGGGGGCAGAGAGGCAGTGGGGAGGAATGAGAGGAGAGGAAGGAGGGAAAGATAGAGTCACTATGTATTATATGAGAGAAGAACAAATTTACAAAACTTTATATCAAATAGCATGGTATCTATTAGGCCAATAAAACCCACCATCATTATCAGTTCATTAATAAGATCAAACCAAATCACTCTAAATTTTCGAGTTGCATCTTAAGTAATTTAGAATTTTGTTTTATCTATAAACTCATGACTTCTGGGTGGACTTGATGGCTGGTAAGTTTAGGCCTAGAACTTGGGAAGCAGAGCCAAGATTTCTATGAATTAGAATTCAGCTGATCTATAGAGTTCTAACCTAACCAGGACTATATAGTAAGAATCTGTGTCTGTCTAAAATAATTAATTAGTTAGTTAATTTAGTTAGTTAGTAAGTTAGTTAAATAACAGGCTTCTTCTTTGAACTAGAAACAAATTTTCTCCTCTTTAAAATGCAGACAAGAGCTGATAACACGGACAGAGTTTGTCTAATTTGAGAGGTATCTTAAGTGAAGCCAGTTAGACATATTCCTATTGCTTTTCTTGGATGGCAAGTTACCTACTGATTAGGTGCTGAATCTTGAAAATAGCGTTGAATAAGTCGTGGGAACCAATAGAAGTCCAAAAAGAGGAAGACATGATTATAAATTCCAAATTGGAAAATGTACTTACTAAAATCAGTTTCCATATGAATTATGCATATGTATTGTGTGTGTGTGTGTGTGTGTGTGTTTTCAGGAAACACAGTTTGTTGGTTAAAACCTCATACACTATTAGCATATATGGCATTCAGATCTATTCAGGGAAATGCTAATTCCTGGAGCTTTTGTTGTCTTGAGTAAGTACAATTTTCTCTTGTTGACACAATGCACCAGTGTCTCTGTTCTACAGAGGGGTCACTCTCCCATTTCAGCTGATGTCAGAGGTCTTGCTGGGAACAAACGACTAGTAAGTTCAGGGCTCAGAAGACCCACATGGACTACAAGACCCCAATGTACAATGTACCCTCTTCTCCATCTGAGCTCTGAGCTTCAGTTCAAGTGATCTCCATAGAGCTGTGTCTCAAGAGACCAAACTAAAAGTCAAAGGAGTGACACTTTCCTGCATTGACAGATGACAGTCACCACTGGTTGCAAAGATCTCTGTATATAAAACACCCTCATTGCTGACACTTCCCTGTTGTATTTACTATAGATAGATTTAATAGTCTGAATTGAATGAGTGTGAAGGGACCAGCTCCTGATTTGAGGGCCATGACAGGCTAACATATGCTCACCTGACCTTGCTGGGCCTGCCTCCTCATGGCAAGGAACCAATCAGAAGTTAGCTGGTGGGGTGTGCTTTATGTGTCTAGGTGTGCAGAGCATAGCAACCGCCCTGGGAGGGCCTATGGGCCATAACAACCAGTTGACCAATCAACACAGGGCAGGTCCTCCAAGCCTGGAAGTGCACCAGTCCTGAGACTGTTGCATACCCGCTAGACACTCTCCTTAGGCTGCCCTATAAGATCCCTGTCTTGTGGTTTCTTGGGGTCTTTCCCCAGCCATCTGCCTGAAAAGGCCCGAGCTAATGGGGTTAGCTCATTAAACAACTGCAATAAAAGACTCTTTGCTTTTGTGTTGAAATGGGCCTCTTGGTGATTTGGGGGTTCAGAATTTGGGCACAACAAATGAACATGAAAAAAATCCTTCTTCATACTTTTTCAAGGTTTTGTCACAGTATGGACTAGTTAAGAGAGACAAATCCCTATCCACCCAGGGAAATGCTATCCTCTGATTATTTCAACAGCAAAGCCTTTCAACATAACACAGTGAATTGACATAAACATGCATTACATGTTAGTGGCGAGCAGAAGTCAGGACCAGCAGAGTCACTGACAGTATTTTGTCCACCCTAGTGAATTGTTTGAGAACATTTTAGGAGAGTCAGATGTTTGAAGGCCTTTTTCCTGTCATTATGAGCTCAATTTTCAACATCCATCTCACAATTAATAGTTCCAATTCATTAAAATAACTCCCCTGGTATAATTCAAGAGAGGAGACCACTCAGAGTTTCAGATGGTTCACCCAGTACCCAGACATCTAGTTCTGTTACACAGAGTTACACTTGCCTCTGCTTTTATTTTCTGCTTGTTCTCCAATTCTATGACTTCGAATACTCCACAGGTAGAAACTGTTGTGAATTTGGGGATAACAAAATTTATTTAACCTATTTTAATATGTTGGGTAGTTAGAATTGCCACCATTTGAAATAGTAAAGCATTGCATATGATAAATTAAGGTTTTTTTTTTGTAAAAAACATTTTGTTGTTTTGAGAGAGTTGCACTTATTCCAGGTTGGCCTTGAACTCCTGATCTCCCTGCATCCACTTCTAAGGGCTGAGATACAAGAGTGCACTCCTATACCCAGCTAAAGATTTAGTTATATCCTCCAGTAATCTAAATGCAGTTAATTTCTCTTTTAAAATCTGTCCTAGAAATAAAACAGGTATGAATAAACATGTTAATAAAATCCATAATATTATAAGAACAATAGTAATATTAACATTTAAAAAATCTATTATACTAGTTTTCTCATATAAAAAAACAAAGTCTAACCAAAAGTGGAAAGCACAGAATATTTCATTAATTCCATTTATACAAAGCTCAGGACCTTGCAAAACTTACCTATGACAGAAATCAAAATAACATTTGCCCATAGAAGCTGGAAGTGGCTAGAGTACTTGCTGTTTAGAAGTGTGTGTAGGATTAAAGGAAATATTCCCTATTCAGCCCTTTATACATGATAATAGATGTCTTCTGCCATTACCCCCACCCTGCTTTTGGATGGTTATTTAAGATGATGTTTCAATAAACTGTGGCCTTCAGTATTGACGGGGAGCCCTCCCATTATAACCAGATGTCTCTATCTCCTCTTTAAAGCCATTGAGTAGTTAGCTTCTCCACGTCCACACTCAGGATCAGACGGAGGGCTGTTCAGCTGGTTCCTATCACAGCCCCAAAGACATCAGTCCAGGATAGATGGTGGGGCTAGATACAGATCAGACCTCGATAACATTCCCAGTGATTCTTGTTTAAATGTGGCTTATATGACTGTATTCCATAGCTAGTTGTCAAAATTCATTAAGCTAAGCACATGAAAATTCACTTTAGGCAAATTTTCTTCAATTACAAATGAAGCATTTGTAAGATATACACATTTGGTAAGTTATTGTCTCATTGGTCTCAGCTCTGACATCATCATGGGATTTGGAGCCTTGAGATGTGGTGATGAGACCTGCAAAGGCACATTTCTGTTTTGCCAGGTAACTCTGGGTCTGGCTATGCCAAAGCAGGAAGGAAGGGAGAAAAGAGAGAGTAAGGCTGAACGCGGATTATGCCTTGCCTTGCCCTATTTTATCTTGTCAGCTATCGTTGTGTGTGGAGCTCTGTGGTATGATTCCAGTCATATTTTTTTCCCACCTGGCAGCAGTTTGGACCTGCAGCATCAGCTTAATCCAAATTCATTGTGCAAGTTTTGTCAGCACTACAGACAAAAGAGCTATTCACATTACAGGGTACAGCAACTGGACAA
This sequence comes from Cricetulus griseus, assembly GCF_003668045.3. Lineage (NCBI taxonomy): Eukaryota > Metazoa > Chordata > Mammalia > Rodentia > Cricetidae > Cricetulus > Cricetulus griseus. The sequence continues at coordinate 10,403,482 of NC_048601.1, forward strand.
TGTTGAAGACCAAGATGCCTTACTGGAGTTGTGCATATGCAGTTGGACCATGGATCTGCTCTTTCTCAAACTTCACAAGCTGATGGAAAATGGAAGACCTTTCTGGGATGTTGGAATGAAAAATCTTTGACACTAATCACTTAAGACATAAAGACAATCAACACTTTTCACACCTGAAGCTTTCAGAAAGTTGGCTGACCTCTCGTGTAGTTCACCTCTATTTCTCCGCTCCTACTGGCAAATGACTGGCAAGATTTCTCTTTAGGGAAATAGACCAGTTGAAGAGAAATGGACGTAGCTATGACAACTTGTGGTTGTAGCCCAAACAGATGGTCTTTTATTCAATTATTCTTCCATGAGACCCATTAATAGGTAAGCTGTTTAAAAAATGCATGCTGACCTTATAGTTTGCATTTTAAAATCATATTTTAACACAGATAGAGAAATAAGGGTCATCACATAATTTTGGGAACCACAAGCAAGAGGAGAAGTAAAAGAAACAGCATGCTACAAACTGAAATTATTACTAATAAAATGGATAAAATAAAAGAAACAGAAGAAAACTTACAAGAAACGGTAAATGTATAAATACCACCATTATATGTGACACAGAACAGCACTGATGGAGATGAGGTGTGTGTGTGTGTGTGTGTGTGTGTGTGTGTGTGTGTGTGTGTGTGCGCATGCGCGCGCACTCACGCTCGAGTGCAAACATACTACAAAAGAAAAAATCAGAGACTCAAAGAATGAATTGGAGCTCTTGGAAAGCAGGCTGGTGGCAAGATGGTTCAAAGCAAAGGTACTTGCTTCCAAGCCTAAAAGTCTGAGTTCAATCCCTGAGACTCACATGGCAGAAGGACTCCTACAAGTTGTCCTCTGATGTTCACTGGTACTATGTAATATGTGTAGTTACACACAATGCTAAATAAACAGATGCAATACAAAGTCATCAAAAATAGAAAAAGAAATGAAAGTTTACAGTGTTGGAGAGATCACTCCATGCTTAAGAGCACTTGCTGCTCTTCCAGAGGCCCTGGGTTTCATTTCTGGCACCCAGATATGTTGTGGAATATTAGTTTAAGATATGTTACATTTATTTATGCTGTGGAGTATTTGTTTAATGATGCAAAGATGTGCTGTATTCTTTTATGCTACAATTGTTTACCTCTATATAGCTGTGTTACTTTGCCTGTCTAAAACACCTGATTGGTCTAATAAAGAGCCGAATGGCCAATAGCCATCCAGGAGAGAGAAATAGGTGGGGCTGCCAGGCAGAGAGGATAAATAGGGGGAGAATTCTAGGCTTGGAAGAAGAACAAGGAACAAGAAAAGGAGAAGGAGAGGAGGACATCAGGGGCCAGCCAGCCAGCCACACAGCCAGGCATGGAGTAAGAGTAAAAGTAAGATATACAGAACAAAGGTAAAAAGCCTAGAAGAAAAACATTAAAGAAAAATGGGATAATTTAAATTATAAAAGCTGACAAGAAACAAGCCAAGCTAAGGCCAGGTATTCAGACTATGTCTCTGTGTATTTATTTGGGAGCTGGGTGGTGGGGGCCAAATAGAGAAGAAGGAGGAGGGAGGAGGAGGAGGAGGAGGAGGAGGAGGAGGAGGAGGAGGAGGAGGAAGAAGAAGAAGAAGAAAAAAAGAAGAAGAAGAAGAAGAAGAAGAAGAAGAAGAAGAAGAAGAAGAAGAAGAAGGAACTACACATATGTCTGCTCGCCTTTTTCTGGCCTCCTCCAGCACTTGATGCAAGCAATACACAGACAAACCTGCTGGCAAAACACCCACAAACATAAAAAGTCATAAATCTCTTTAAAATTGAAAATTTCCTTAACATAAAGAAAAAGAAGAGGAGAATATACAGGAAAGATATGAAAAATAAGACTATAAATAGCATTCTAGTTTTTTTTAAAGTTGTAAAGAGAAGAATAAAAACTCAAAGATTATAAGGTCTTCCCTATGTTTTCAAATATAGTTTGTTTATCTACCAGAATTGATCAGTTGTTAAAGTTTCCCTTATGTGACAAACACACTTATTTTTGTAGAGTAATAATTAATTTCTAGTTTGTTTTGCTTTAATTAATTTTAAAATATGTAAAATATGTCAATTTACATGTCATACTTAAATTCAATTAGACATTCAGCAATAAACATACACATAAAATCCATACACATAAAATAAAAATAACTCTGTGCGTCAGTTTCACATTTCCAAATTCTAAACTCAAAATTAAGAACTTGAGAGCTTATATTAAATTATTGAATTAAAGATAAATAAACTTATTTAACCATACAATCATTATGCTGTACTTATTTTGAATCTTCAGCTTAATCAGGATTATAACACAATAAGGACTAACTTGGATATTGCAGCCAGAGACCTCATAAGCATCTGTACTGTATGTTATAAGGTTACTTTCAAAATGAGGCAACCTGCAGCTATGCCTACATGTACCAAAAAAGAATGTAAGAGTTCTCCAAATTAATTTCCTTGAAAAACATAATAACAGGCTAAGTTGAAGGTCCCATATGTTATTAAACTCAACAGACATCTGGTCAAGAAGTTCAAACTGGGGCTAGAGAAATGGCCCAAGGGTTAAAAGCACTCCCTGCATTTACAGAAAACCTGGGTTCATAACTTGAGTTCCAGGGGATCCACGTCCTCTGCTGGCCTCCTTGGGCAGCACAAACATACATACAATCACACATACACACAAAATAAAAAATAAATAAATAAATCTTAAAAAGAAAAGGAACTCAAAACTATGATGATCATGAGAACCCAAATAGCAACAGATTTAGAAAAAGATGTGCTGGCATACTGTAAAGGAAACCAAGTATCTTTTAGCAAATGTTAACATTAGACCTATATTCCCCCCTCCCACGCACGTGCGCGCACACACACACACTGACACACACACACTGACACACACACGCTGACACACACACACACATGCACACTCACACACTAACACACACACATACACACACACACTCACTCACACTCACACACACACTGACACACACACACACTCTGACACACACACACACACACATGCACACTCACACACTAACACACACACACACATGCACACTCACACACTAACACACACACTGACACTCACACTCACACTCACACACTCACACTCACTCACACACACACTGACACACACATACACACACTCACACACACATACACACACACTGACACACACACATACACACACTCACACACACATACACACACACATACACACACACATACACACACACATACACACACACACACACACACACACACGCACCCACCTACACACCTACCTCGTGGTTTCAGATGCCATCCGTGATCGTTCAAAATATCAAATGCTAAATTCCATAAAGAATCCATGCTTCCAACTGGATACCAAACTGAGAAGCATCATGAAATCTTTTGCCACCCTGTCCCATCCGGGGTCAGCCGGGTGACACCAATCACTCATTATCCCCACGCATCCGCCACATGGGCTCCTGTGCATCGGTGACTCAGCAGCCATTTCGGCTGTTAGATCAACCGAGAGCACTCGGAGCCCTTCTCAGGAAGCCCGGCCACGGTTGCCAGGCCGACGTCATGCATCTCATTTCCTCTAATCACTTACAGCCGCTGTGTCGCACCACGCGGGAACTAGAGGGGAAAATGCTACAATAAGGCTCTGGGAAGAAGCCAGGTATGGTGGCAGCACCTGTAATCCCAGCTCTCAGGAGGCTGAGGCGGGAGGATTGCCAGTTCCCGGCCGGGGCTGGCTGCACACAAAGTTGCAGGCCAGCCTGAGCTGCAGAGAGTCTTTGTTTCACTAAACCAGAGACTTCCGGCTTCCTCCCTCCGGCAAGATGGCGACACCAATAAGGGAGCTGCAGAAGCCCAGGCTCCCGGACCTGCTGGAAATGGGCAGGCAACTTCTGGAGGAGGTAGAGGCCTCGACCCAACCCTCGGGCTCCAAGCTAATCCAGGATAAGGTGAAGAAGGGCTTGGAATTCCTGGAGAAGGCCTCGGACATGTTATCCCAGCTCGATCTGTTCAGCCGCAACGAAGACTGGGAGGAGATTGCTTCCGCTGACCTCAAGTACCTGATGCTCCCGGCCCTGCGCGGTGCGCTCACACTGAAGCTGGTGGGTACCAGCCATCGCTTGGACCACCTGCAGGAGGCTCGAGAGCACTTCATTGGCTTCCTAACCCAGACCCACAACTACCATGTGGCCGATTTTCAGCTGCCCTGGGCCCAGAGCAGCTCACCGGAAGGCAACGCCGCCGCTTCTGCCCTCCTGGAACACAACCTCGTTGCCATGGCATCCCAGAGGCAGGCCAAAATCCAGAGGTACAAGCAGAATAAGGCGGTGGAGCAGAGGCTGTCGGCCCTGAAGTCGGCGGTGGAGAGCGGTCAGGCTGATGATGAGCGTGTGCGGGAGTTTTACCTCCTCCAGCTTCGCAGGTGGATTAACATCAGCTTGGACGAGGTTGAGAGCATCGACCAGGAGCTAGAGATTCTGAGGCAAAGAGACACCTTCAGCGAGGCCTCCGCTTCTCCCTTGACTCACCAGGAGAGGCCTCCAGTGAAACCCTTCGTCCTCACTCGGAATGTTGCCCAAGCACAAGTCTTTGGAGCTGGGTATCCAAGTCTGGCGACTATGACGGTGAACGACTGGTATGAGCAGCACCAGAAGTGTGAGGTTTTACCATCAGGTCAGGAAGTCGAAAAGCTACCACCACCACCACCACCACCACCGCCGCCACCACCACCCGAGTCCCACAGTTCATCTCTGCAAGACGAGTCGGAGCTGGAGGAAAAGGAAGAGGAGGAGGATGAGGAAGCCCTCCACAGGCTGCAGCAATGGGATGACTGGAAGGACACCCACCCTAGGGGCTATGGCAACCGACACAACATGGGCTAACCTCCCCTCAGTGAGAAAGGACAATGGATCACTCATCTCCCCACACAAGGATAACCCTGTTCTCTTAACCTTCCTTGGGTCCCTGTTCCAGATGTGTGCAACAAAGGCAAACATGCTGAAGCTTGCTTCGAATTCAATAAAGTACTACTATCAAGTTTTATTTGCACCCTAGTCAATGTCCGGTGCTCTCGTTTGGGCATTATTCTCACCACGGTGTATTGCAATTTTCTTAAGTGGATAGATAGTAAGAGTGCTGGGAAATGGCTTTGCAATCACTGACTGTATGATTTATCTTTTAAAAAAAATAAAATGCCCTTTTCCTGGAAAAAAATATATCAAGAGAGAACATTCACGTAAGTTTCATTATAGTGTTCTTAATTATTGCTAATATCTAGGCCTGACATAAATTGATATGTGTGCATTTTGGGGAAGAGTGTAAGATTAGATCATACCTGGGTACAGCTGTTTTAGAACAACAAATTGAGAAACCAATTGGAGGGTGTTAAAAAATGACCTGATGAGTATGAGGAGAGAATGTCAAACACTCAGCTGGTTTTGTTTTGGTTCTAATAGAATGTAAGTTGCTTGAACTTACAGAACAACCACCTTCTTTGATTGTGGAATTTCTAGAACCTTCTTAACAAAGAGATTATACGAATGTGGCAGCTTGATTATTATTTGTTGAGATTTAAATATGACTTTATTTTTTATCTTACATTAGAAATAGCTTCCTGAAAAGAGTGGAAACTTAACAATATTTATCAAATATGAAAATATGGTTAATTGACTCAGCATTTTCACATATATGTAGAATGAGGATTTACCCAAGGTATAATATGGAAAAGTCATGATGTGTTCCTTGTAAAATGGAAAAGCTAGAAACTATGTTTTCATCCAGAGACCTGGATAAAAAAAAATACTTTTTTGTAGTCCTACAATAGATTGTTAGTAAACTGTGAAACTAAAATTATTTGGATTTTATGTGAGGTAACATGAATATTTAACAATATATATTAGTATATAAGAAAAGTGACATGAAAAATAAATAAGAATGAAGTCATCTTAATTGTGCAAAGGGAGAAAACCATAAGCAATGTGGTATGATATATAGGCATCTTCTGTTTGTATTCACTCTGAATCATCAATCATACATATGTTTATTGTGAGTTAAAATATTCATTAAGGTTATTGATAATGGTTACTAATCATTTCTGGAAAATGATTAGCAACAGGGTCCTCAAGAAAATAAAGTAACAAAAAGAAAAACAGAACAAAACAAAAGACAAATTTGATTTGAAATGTCTGCCAATATTTGAGGTGTAAATATTCCCACCATATTGATGTCACCTTGACAAATTGTCACTGAATTCAGAGGCAGAAAACCATATTCACAATCCAGTTTTTCTAGTCAGGATGAGCCGACTGCAGCACATTACTGAGGCCAGGGAAATCTCAGAGGCTGGTGTTACTGCAGCTATGTGAACCTCTACTCTCAACTATCTTTTTCATCACTTCTCGTCACCAGTAGTGAGGATTCAGGAGCCTCTGAGCAATGTTGAACTTCTGTGTAGTATAATTTCCCTGTGAAGTTGGGTGAGCAGAGCTGCTAAGTTTAACTTTCACACTAAACAAAGATCAGGCCATTTACATGATTTCCTTTGCCCCTGTTGGGCTCTTAGATGTGTTTGCATGTAGAGTAAAGAAAATATTAGGTATAACAAGAATGAGCTATCAAACTGATATTTCCTGACCTTTTGAAATGAAAAACACACCTTAAATTAACAACATGCATGGGATAAATGCAATGAGTTCTGCCCTTTGACTTCAAACTGTTTGCTTTCTAGATATGTGTGTGTGACCATCCACTTCCTGACAGACGCTCTAATACTAGGTCTTTCAGAATCCCCACAGTAAATGCCTGGCTAAATAACAAGGAAGGAGAAATGATCTTTCCCCCTAAGTGATTGCTGATCCAAGCAGCAGTTTCTTCATTTACTCAATGTGGTGTCATCTGCCTACTATCACATCTGGGCAAAGGTCATGCAGCAGTGGTGTTTATCTATGTCTATGTTTATTCACAGCTGGAAGTAACCAGAAGGTGTAGTTATAATGGGAAATAAAAGAGAATTCAGAAAAAACATAAGGAAGATGAGTATGAATTTCTGTTAACAGCATAGAAATCTTACCCATCATGATGAGGCCAAGAAAAGGCCAAAACAAGTGAATTTATTAAAACCAGAAGCATTTTTTTCATGAAAATTAATGTATCCTAGAAAATATGTGGTTCAATAGTAAGATTAGAAGAGAAAATAATTACAAATGTATGCAAACATATAGCATATGAACTTAAAGTACAGTAACCATGCTGCAGGACAACATTGAAACTTTTTTAGGGATATATGTTGATTTGTAGAAATACTGATTTCTAAAAGACATTGGTGAATTTTTAGATGTAGGTATTTTTATTTTAATTATAAAACCAGATATGTGAATCTTGAAAAACATTTTCCCTACACATTGAATAAAATTATATGTACATTTCCTGTTTTTAAAACTAACATATCAGATAAAATTTTAATCTGATTAATACTAACCATCAACATTTCTGTACAATGTTTGTTGATTTTTTTTTATGTTCTATACATTACTTTTAAGTTGTAAGGGAACACATTATGCCAATGCCAGTAAGTATTAATTCCCTAGTAAACATCAGGGGGACTGAAGTTTCCTTTGTCTTCCTTTTTTTTTTTTTTTTTTGGTTATGAGACACTGTATATTTTGTGAAAAATGCTGACACAAAACCCTAAAAAGTCGATGTAGAATACATATTGGAAAATATTCAAAAATAAGAGACAGTCCTTTAAAAATACAGTAAGTTTTCTCTGCAAATTCAGGTGTGTTGCAACACATCTGAAATAAAGTTGTAGGATATTACACGAGCCCTGTGTAAGGATGTAAACAACATGTTTTAGGTCCTTCTCATCAATGAAGAGGACCGACAGTCTCTGTGTAACTGAAACTCACGTCACAACAGTGCCCTGAATCATTAAGTGTGCAATGGCACACTTCTGTACAGAGACATCTGTGCCACAGCGTGTCCTTTTAAAACTTAAAAGCTCTGTCAGTTTTCCCTTTAGACAAAACTGTTCAGAACTAAGCCTGAGTGAAATGTCAGGTTCTGATCTCTAAAACCAAAGAAGAGTATGTGTTGCATAATCAAACTAAGTTTTGCCTTGCCATAGTCAGAAATATTTGGCTTGTTTCGACTCTCCCCAGCCAAAATACTGCTCATCTGAGGCGCCTGTGTGAACTGCACTGGGTACACCAGAAGATGCCTTATAAATGTGCTCAAATAGTCAAAGTTCTTTAATCTCACTGAAATTTTAATGTGTATAAATCACAAGGAATTTATAGACATCATGGTGTTATTAACTATAATATTTGGGAAAGATTATTCTATAATTACACTTAAATTGATGGAACACGTATATCCGCAGGCTCCAGCCTAAATGGAAAAGAATCATGACTAGAATGTACATATTAATTGCCATGATTAAAAAATATCTGCAGATAAAGCAAAAACTTGCTTAATAAATACAGTGAGTGTCACACTTTTTATAAGAATGACCATAACGAAAAGTTTTAGCCACTGTGTTGTTCACCTATTCAGTCTAAAGTGTAATTGTCACTTTTGTTTCCCAATGCCAAAGAAAGTGGCTACATCTTTGGGATATTTACAATTTGTGCTATTTATTGAGACAGATCCAATTCCTTTTTATTTGTTTTCCCAAAGCACCCATTTTTTTGCCTTTGCTGACCAGTGCAAAATCACCCTCAGTAATGTTTATAAAATACCACATTATTGTTAGGTATCGAATCCAAATGCAAGCACTGCAGTTCTAACAGATAGGAGCTTGGTGGAGTCTGTCTTTAGATTGCTGCTGTCTGGACCACCTAAGTATAGGTGCTGCAAAATTTGGTGTCATTAAAGGATGAAGAAAACAGAGGTGTGTGTGTGTGTGTGTGTGTGTGTGTGTGTGTGTGTGTGTGTGTGTATGTGTGTGTTTCTGTGTATGTGTCTGTGGGTGTCTGTGTGTGTTTCTGTGATTCTCTGTGTTTGTGTCTTGTGTGTTTTGTGTGTGTGTGTATGTCTATGTGTGTGTATCTGTGTGTTTGTGTTTGTGTGTATGTCTGTGTGTTTGTGTGTGTTTGTGTGTGTGTGTGTGTGTGTGTGTGTGTGTGTGTGTGTGTGTACACAGGCACTCATATGCACTTTGGAAAAAGAGGTAAATGATAACACTAGGAAAGAAATAGTAAGTGTGTCTATTTTAAAAGATTCTAAAACTTCCACACAAAAATATGGAAACATCTCTTTTCCCCCAATGACTATTCATATAAAGACAAATACATTAGACATTACTGTTTACATTCAGTAATAGTTTAAATTATTATATGCAATTATAAACGTGTGTGTAGAGGCCAAAGGACAACCTTAGGTTCTATTCCTTACTTCACTACTGTTTTAAGGCAGCGTCTGTCACTGGCCAGATTACAGAATAGGCTGAGTAGCTAGACCAGAACAGAGATCCACCTGTCTCTGCTACCCACCACTGGGATTACAGATGTGCACTGCCCTGCTGGGCTTCTTTGCATGGATTCTGGGAATTGGTTCCAGGTGCCATCTGAGTCATCTCCCAAGCCAATGGGTTATATTATTATTTGGGATTTTTAAAGATATATAAAAGTCACTTCTTGTTCAATTTTTGAATGCTTTTGGATGATACTCTTTTAAGAAATATCAACTACAAAAATAAAAATATGTCACTATGTAGCTCATAACTAAATGATATATATAGGTGGTATTTCTAAGTGATTAAGGACACCTGAAATCTTTTCTTTTTTACTTTTCCTTTACCTTTCTGAAACCCTTCCTCTTCCATACTGAGAACCAACCTCAGGACAGTGCATTCTTGCCAGTCAGGAATATTTCCATAGTTTCTAGGCAGTTCCAGAGCTTCTCTCCCCGGACATATAGGAAAATGGGAACTCTGTGCATTCTTAATATGTTTGCCTCCCCCTGTTTTACTTATAAAGTCACAAGGTGTCACTGTGTTGCCTAAACTGATCCCAGAATCCTAACAGGCCCAAGTGACCATCGTGCCTTAGTTTCCCTCATAGGTAGAATTATAGAGCCTGTCATACCTCCACCTTTAACAAAGGAAGCATGCCAAAAGAATCATCCAACTACCGATTATCCATACATTATGTTAAGGATTATATTAATGTCTCTACTCATAGAAGCCTCTTTGATCCTCCCAATAACTTTGTGATATAGTAATTACTACTTAAGAAGTCGAATCTCCAATAAGGACATATGTGTATACAATAGAATACCAACATTAAGTAAGTTTAGGCATACCTATAGCCCTTTGTGAAGCATGCACATGGACCATAATAAATGCGTTCTAAAACTTACAAAGAATATTTGAATATGACCCATACCTGCAGTGCTGCTTCATTTGTGAGAGTTCTATTTTTATTACTGTGAAATTTATACATGAGCATATGATTTAGGAAAACCTTAGGTCTATGAACATTTTTCTATAGAATTAACTAATGAGGAAACCTGTATACCTAAAGAAGCAATCATAATCCAGTTTGAATTAATAAAAACAAACTGCATGAAAGCCCAGAGATAAACTGCTGATAGGATAAATGCTAGCTTCTCTTCTTGCTGGCACTTGGGCAGAATCTCAGTTGCATTGTCAGTTGAGGAGTTGAAGTATATAGAGAGTCTGGAAGGAGGGGGACTACCTGGGGTTAGGAGGGGCTTATGACATGATGGATTTGAATGTGTGAACATAGCAAGGAGAGGTTAATCCATCAAATCTGGACCAACAGCGTGTCCATTTGATAAGTACAGAGCACTTGTTCCTGTGAACAGAGCACCATAAGCAAGTGAGTTCATTGTTCCTCTGAAGAGTTCTTCAACACTGAGTCAGGAAAGATAATGCTTTAGAATATTTTGTTTGTTTTGGTCCCTTGAGAAATGGACTCTGTAGCCCAGACTAGCTGAAGCTTATTAGATAGCCCATGTTGGCCTCAAATTCATGGTGTCATCCTACCTGAACCTTCTGAGTTTTGTAACTATGGGCATGAGATAAGACATCCATGTTGGTTTTGATTTGCATGTGTATAATGCAATGCATAAAGTGCTCCAGGTTGCTATCAAGCCTGTGCTTCTGTGTTCTCTGATTTGTGTCCTGAACAAAATTATTCATCACATCCTCCACACTCTGGCTTCATGTTAGCCTTGGATGCCAGTTTTCTTGGGATTTAACTGATCCTTCCATTTATAGACAAAAAGATGTAAAAATGAGCCCTACCAGCTGAGGACTCTAGGATGCTCCAGCATGAGCCTTCATCATTCCATCAGTGTAAGATTTGCTACTCACTGCCATCTGTTTCTCCTCCTCCTTTGGTCCTTTTTACCAAAGTCCTAACAAAGAACCCTTACATTCACAAAGACATCAAACCATTAGTTTAAATAGACTGGTTCTCCAAGAGGAAAATAAAAGGTAATGCTATGTTGTTCATAAAAATATAACCATACACATTCCAAAGGTACAGACTAATGAAGAAGGTGACTTCTGGAAAGGTTTACTTAAAATATTTTTCATATAATATCTTTTTGTTCATGTTCCCCTTCTTTTGCACTTCCAAGATTCTCACAACCTATCTCAGTTTGGATTTCTGTTTCTGGGAAGAGAAGCCATGACCACAGCAACTCTCACAAAGGAAACATTTAATTGGGGTGGCTCACTTATGGTTTCAGAATTTCCGGATGTCATCATCATGCCAGGGAGCATGGAGACCTACAGGAAGACGGGTCCTATATCTTTCAGGCAACAAGAAATCGAATGAGACACTGGATGGTATCCTGAGCGTAGGAAACTGTTACCATTAATCTTTCTGCCAAAAGCCGCCTGAGCCCCACCGCCGCGTGTACGCTTTACGCCAGCCTCCTGCCTGAGTTAGGGCCCAAATGAATACACAGAAACTTGTATTAGGTACAGTGCTGCTTGGCCAATGACTAGGATTCTCATCTGTTAGTTCACTCTTAACTATCATAAACCTATATATTTTATAAGACATCTTATCGGACGCTTTATTGGCGTCCCTCCTTGCCGGTGGATCACATCCTGCCGCTGGAGCAGGATCGTAGGGGAAAAGAGAGAGGCTTCCTGTTTCTCCTTCTTTAAATATGAGACTCCTTGCTATGTCACTTCCTGCCTGGATCACCTACAGTCTCTACTACATTTCCCAGAATCCTCTTTGACTCCTAGTCCTGTCTAACTTGCTGTTTCATTGGCCAAACAGAACTTGATTAAACAATCAATAAGATAAACATACACAGAAGTACTTCCCCTATCAGGAAACCTCAAAGCCCACCCCCACAGAGACATGCTTCCTCTAACAAGACTATACCCACTCCAACAAAGCCACACCTCCTAATGCTGCCACTCCCTCTGAGATTATAGAGAGCAATTACATTCAAACTACTACACCACCTAACCTTATGTTCTTTATATCTTGTAACAGATCAATATCTCTGCCAATTAAGCAACAACAACAAAAAAGTTACAGTTTTGAATGGCAGAAGACTTGGTATCAAGAGACTTTCTAAGGAAAAGGAATTCTCAGTTCTATGAATATTAGTTCATGTCATACTTGAAACTCATAATGAGCCTGCAATGAAAGTGTGTTAGTGTTATTGTTTTGTTTAAAAAGAAGAAAAGAGAAATGCTGAGACATGCAAAGACCTTGAAAGGTTCAGGCATTATGCTGACCTGCCCCTGTTACCTGGTGGAACAGGCAGTACCCTGGTCAGCCCAAGGTTCCATGGGAACTAAGTCTGCACGCAGGTGCAGAGGACCCCTTTAAAAGATAGGCCCCTGCCCATTTACTCTCTCTTTTTTCCTCTCAGCTTCCTTTCTACTCTCTCTCTCACCTATGCGCTCTCTCTATGGCGACCGGCCATGGGGGTCAGCTATTACCCTATTCCTCTTCTCTTAGTCTCCCTACTCTGCCGGGCCTTATAATAATAATAAACTTATAGTCAATATGTCTCATGTCTCAGCATTTCTCTTTTCTTCTTTTTAAACAAAACTGAAAGGTTCAGGCATTATGCCGGACTGCCCCTGTTACCTGGTGGAATCCACTCAGGCAGAACCCTGGTCAGCCCAAGGTTCCATGGGAACTAAGTCTGCACGCAGGTGCAGAGGACCCCTTTAAAAGATAGGCCCCTGCCCATTTACGCTCTCTGTTTCTCTGTCCCGCGCTCTGTGTGCTCTGTTCCCCTCTCTCTGTTTCCCGCTCTGTCTCTATGGCAACCGGCCATGGCGGTCAGCCATTTACCCCTGTTCCTCTTCTTAGTCTCCCCATTCTGCCGGGCCTTATAATAAACTTATAGTCTTATGTCTCATGTCTCAGCATTTCTCTTTTCTTCTTTTTAAACAAAACAATAACAAAAACAATAACAGTTAGGACTTGGGTGTCTTTATAAAGGTTTGTTGCCTTCCTCAGAAGAAAATAATGAGTTACCAAAGAGCAGGTCTGTCTTTCTGTCTACACTTCATTTCTCACCATGCCAACTCTTTTGCTGGAATTACCTCTTTACTCTCCCTTCTGCATAAATCCTTCACTGAAGTAAAGCAGAACAACAATGCCATGTGTGCACTTGCCAACACTGACCTTTTTAAAAAATAAAACTCCCCATTTCAGGTATTCTGTTTTATGTCAGGGACCAAATAGTTCCATTATGGAATGTCTTAAGGTCCAGCCTCCAGTTTCAGTAAACAGAGCACCTGGGAGCTCTGACCCACTATTGTATTGCTAATTGGAGCAAGTCTGCTATTGCTTAGCATAGCCTCAGTGTAGGAATGTCTCCTAGTTTGCATCTCTACATAACTAAGCATTTGAATAGGCCTGCACCTGGGCAGAGGTGCTAGGTGTGTGAGTAACAAGTGAGGACAGAGAGTTAGGAGCCATCTAGCAGAGAGGAGTCAACAGAACAGAAATGTCTTCCTTTTAGCCATAGAAGCATGGTTAAGGGACAGTCAAGAATAAACAAGAGACTCTAGTTTTACAACATGGAACTGAGAGCTCGCTAGAGATGACAAGATGCCTGTGTTTGGTCTTTATCGCTGTTGCTAGGAGTTTCTAAGTCCACACTCCCCCCACTCAGGCCGAACCTCATGGCTGTCATGGCTTGGGGCTGGGACATGCCGGGCTATGACAGTTATAGGAACAGAAAATAGCTGGATAGCTGCACCTTACACAACTTATTTATGAGAAAATATGTTCACACCAGGTTATACCCCCAAAATAAATCCTCAAACAGAAGACTCAGAGAGATGAAGACAGAGAAATAAATTCTATAAGAAGTGTGGCCATGTGGCAGAAATCTTGCAAGATGGACTTTTTAGATAACTAGAATTCATGTTGAACCCACAAGTGAAATTACTCCTGGAAGATTTATATATTGGATATTGTATTATTCTTTACTGTGGGAGGGAAGAAAACTACAAAAATCAACTGCCATGCAGCCATGTAGGTATGCTGTGTTGTGAGTTATTATATCTGTATGTAAAAAGGTCAGAGTGAAAGGTTCAGGCATCATGCTGGCCTGCCCCTGTTACCTGGTGGAACAGGCAGTACCCTGGTCAGCCCAAGGTTCCATGGGAACTAAGTCTGCACGCAGGTGCAGAGGACCCCTTTAAAGGACAGTTCCCTGCCCATTTATGCTCTCTGTTTCCCCGCTCTGTTTCCTCTCAGCTTCCTCTCTACGATGTCTCCCACCTATGTGCGCGCTCTGTCTCTCTATGGCTGTTAGACCCCCGAAAACTCAAGTATCCGGGGTCTCAGGCCAGGTTCGCGGTCACCCCAATCACCAGGCGGATTCGAGAGCTTGCTGCAAACTGCACGAGGCTTTATTGTAGTTTTACGAGCTAACCCCATGTTAGCTCGGGTCTTTCACCCACCCGCCATGGCAGACGGCTAGAAAAAGACGGCTCCTTGGGTCTCCCAAAAGATCTTATAGGGCAGCGTAAGGGGAGTGTCTAGGGGTACGCACAGGCTTATGATTGGTGTGCCTCCAGGCTTGGAGGGCTTGCCCTGTGTTGATTGGTCAACTGGTTGTTATGGCTCATAGGCCCTCCCAGGGTGGTTGCTATGCTCTCTACGTCATTGCTGTGCGCTTGTCCGTAAAGCACACCCAGAGCCATAAAGCATAGCGTCACCAGCTAACTTCTGATTGGTTCCTTGTCACGAGACAGGCACCTGACTTTCTAGTGACTAACTTCTGATGGGTTCCTTGTCACGAGACAGGCATCTGACCTCTACGTGACCAAGGCAGGTTTATGGCAAGCATGTGTTCGGCTGTAATGGCTGCCAAAAGGAAGCTGGTTCCTTCATTCCCCCATTTTCTTTTTTGTAAATTCCAATCATGGAATTGCTGTCTCTCTAGCATCCCCATCAGGGAGTGATAGATACTGGCATCCCCATGCAAGGGAGTTCCCTTTGACTTAGCATTTTAACCAGGGAAAATGGACGGCGAAATTCTTTTCCAAACTGCTTCCTGCTGACTTTGGGACGAAGTTAGGGACCCCAGAAGGTTGAAATGCTAGTCAAAAGCAAAAAGGAATTTAGGCAATGGGGAATTTATCAGGGGCTTCTGGTTAGAAGACACTGTTGCAGAGACAGGGGGTGTCCACATCAGCTGGACTGGTTTACATCCACAGCAAGTCCAGGGCTCGCAGTCTACTTAGAACAGCCTGTAGTCAGCAACTGATACTCAGATGTCAGCCAGAAGCAGAAACCTGTTTAAGACATGTTTAAACTAGGAACAGAGGTTAAAACTTATTTACTGAAGCCCACAGTACAGAAAAAGCAGATATTTGGATATCTGTTTAAACAGCAGGAACATATTTATAACTTTGAGTACTAGCAAAAACTATAGATTTGGGCTATAAGCATGTACATTTTTTTTCTGTCCAGAGAGCCAGGTATGGATTGGACAGAGGTGCCTTTGGTCTGATGAAAAGCCCTTTAAGTTTGTACTTAGATGACAACCAAAATAAACTTAAAAACCTTGAACTCGTGCCTGAACAGTAGATAGTTACTATTTTATCAGCTAACATACTGACTAGTCTATAGTGGATCTGACTGACTGATGCTGTCAAGCTGACAACCAGTAATATTTCAGAGATCTGAGAAGGGTATACTTTATCCGAATCTACTAAAAAGTGACAGAAGCCAGTCTATATACAGTTAGCCAAACCCAAGTTTCTCCATTACCGCTGGAGGCAGCTGTCTCAAAGAACAACAATCTTCGCCAGGCCTATACTATGAGAGTTTTTTTCTCTCTGTGGAAGAGGGACATGGAAAAGACTGACCTTGTTTTGTCTAGGCAAAGGGGTGCAATCAATTTTCCAGTGTCCAGCAGCTTTGTCCACAGTCTCGGCCAGGTTTTGGCAGGCGGCAGGTTTCACATCTGAGCATCTCGCTCACTGGTCCAGGTGCAGGAACTGAGGTGCCTTGTAATCTTCTTTGGAGACTTTGGGTCACTGTCCGGATCTGGCAGTCTGTCTGACATTATAAACTTTAAAGATAACAATTTAAATGCCATATTCTGAAGATCTCTGAAGCATTAGAGGTCTGTTTGTCTGTTTTAGTTACTTACCTTAAGCACACATTAAGCACATAGGTGGCTAGGTAAAGTCTTATTTCTGTAATACAGCTGAACTTAAAACTGCATAGAGCTACCTTATATTCCTTAAACAGTAGCTTAACTTCTTTCTGAGACAGGGTTTTTCTGTGACTTTGGAGCCTGTTCTGGAATTCGATCTGCCAGACCAGGCAGGCCTTGAACTCATAAAGATCCATCTACCTCTTATTCCCGAATGCTGGGATTAAAGGCGTATGCCACCAACGCCCTAAACTTAAAGGCGTGTGCCATCAACACCCTGAGCTTAAAGGTGTGTGTCACCAACATTCTAAACTTAACTTCTGAAAACACAAACTGTACCGTCTTATATAGATCAGCATCTTTTATAAAACAAGAACTTTACACTGTCAGGCTTTGCTTAAAAATAATTCTAAATTGAAGCTCTTTAAGTACAAACATTAATAAAAACAAACATTTGAAAACTGGTTTTAAAAAGAAATTTAAATTCCCTTAAGGTTTTTCTGTAATATATAGAAGAATTAACATTTTAAATCTTAATTGAAAAACTTGTTTCTAAGATGGTACCTCTAATTTTCATGTGGTCACCTTTAGTCAAGATGGCGGTTTAAGTATTCTTTTTTAACTTTAGCAAAATGGCGACCAGTCAAGTCATGTGACCAGTTACAAAATGGCCGTAACTTGCTTTGCTTAACATGCTTAAGCTTATACCAGGAAATAGAACAATTTTAAAACAAGTATACATAATTTACTTGAGAAATAAACAGGACTTTTTTAAAAACAAAATCAGCTTAATATGGTTAAAATTTTAACTTATATTACCATTTTTAAAATTTATTTGTAGACATGAGAAACCATAGCAGTTTACATTTTTCTCTGACTTGTAACAACCTTTTCTCTGACCTTCGACAACTTTTCTCTGACCTTCTATAACTTACTTTAACCCTCTATAACTTTTTGTAACAAGCTTTTTAACAACTTTTCTCTGACCTATACCTCGCTTTAACCCTCTATAATCTTTTAGTTTATTTCTCTGACTTTCTTAGACATTCTTAGACAAATTTTCTTTTTTTCCTTTCCCTCTATTATTTAAGCCTCCTACATTTTTTTCTCATTTGTGCTGCTGGTAAACCCAGACCCTTGGCCAATCCAGGGGTGGGAAAGACTCCTGCGGCCCCCCCTGCATACCATGTGTGTGGAGCACAGAAAGATGTGTAGCAGATGGTGGCCTTGTAGCCATATTCCCTCAGAGCAGGGAAACACCCGAGACAGCCGCTGGGGCAGAAACAGCCCTACTGGGCATGCCTCATAGACCCTCAGGTGGGAATAGAAAGGGGGTGTTGTGGTGGATCCTGAATAGACAGGAAAGAATAGACGCCAACCCAATCCGCCCGCGCTGCTTATAAGGCAATGGCGCGGGAAGCCAGGCGGCAGAACCTGGCGGCTAACTGAGGCGGGTCCAAGTGTCCTTGGCCCGCGTCCATACCTCTTGGGTCCTGGATGTCCTCAGAGTGGCAGTCTGTCCTCCTGGGTGTCCTCAGAGTGGCAGTCTGTCCTCCTGGGTGTCCTCAGAGTGGCAGTCTGTCCTCCTGGGTGTCCTCAGAGTGGCAGTCTGTCCTCCTGGGTGTCCTCAGAGTGGCAGTCTGTCCTCCTGGGTGTCCTCAGAGTGGCAGTCTGTCCTCCTGGGTGTCCTCAGAGTGGCAGTCTGTCCTCCTGGGTGTCCTCAGAGTGGCAGTCTGTCCTCCTGGGTGTCCTCAGAGTGGCAGTCTGTCCTCCTGGGTGTCCTCAGAGTGGCAGTCTGTCCTCCTGGGTGTCCTCAGAGTGGCAGTCTGTCCTCCTGGGTGTCCTCAGAGTGGCAGTCTGTCCTCCTGGGTGTCCTCAGAGTGGCAGTCTGTCCTCCTGGGTGTCCTCAGAGTGGCAGTCTGTCCTCCTGGGTGTCCTCAGAGTGGCAGTCTGTCCTCCTGGGTGTCCTCAGAGTGGCAGTCTGTCCTCCTGGGTGTCCTCAGAGTGGCAGTCTGTCTGTCCTCCTGGGTGTCCTCAGAGTGGCAGTCTGTCCTCCGGCGCATCTGCCGATAACAGTTGAGGTGGCGCCATGTGCTCAGAGAAGAAAAGACCCCTGACCCCCTGACCCATGCATGCCACGTGCATGGGCAATGTGGGACAGAAAGAGATGCTTAAGAAACACATAACACAAATGACAGCACATTAGACAGCACAAACATTAGACAGGACAAACCGCGGCAAAGAAATGGTGCCCCAAACCAAAATTACAACCAAACCTTGGACTTTCATCCAGGGTGGAACCAAGGTTCTCGCAAGTCTGCTTACCCTATGGTTCAATTACAAATTCTGCGCAGATCAAATACAAATTACAAATTCTGCGCAGATCAAATCAAGCAACCCTCGGACTTTCATCCAGGGCAGGACTTCAGGGTCTTCCCCAGAAGTCCGAATTACAAATACAAATTCTGCGCAGATCAAATACAAATCATGGCACCAAACAAAACAGCAAGAGACAAAACAAGCAAACATTGAACATTGAACATATATAAGTTTCGAGCTCGAATCATCTTACCTCCAAGATCGAATCCACTCAGGTGAAGGGTGGTCGCAAATCGCGGACGAGCCCCCAAAATGTTAGACCCCCGAAAACTCAAGTATCCGGGGTCTCAGGCCAGGTTCGCGGTCACCCCAATCACCAGGCGGATTCGAGAGCTTGCTGCAAACTGCACGAGGCTTTATTGTAGTTTTACGAGCTAACCCCATGTTAGCTCGGGTCTTTCACCCACCCGCCATGGCAGACGGCTAGAAAAAGACGGCTCCTTGGGTCTCCCAAAAGATCTTATAGGGCAGCGTAAGGGGAGTGTACGCACAGGCTTATGATTGGTGTGCCTCCAGGCTTGGAGGGCTTGCCCTGTGTTGATTGGTCAACTGGTTGTTATGGCTCATAGGCCCTCCCAGGGTGGTTGCTATGCTCTCTACGTCATTGCTGTGCGCTTGTCCGTAAAGCACACCCAGAGCCATAAAGCATAGCGTCACCAGCTAACTTCTGATTGGTTCCTTGTCACGAGACAGGCACCTGACTTTCTAGTGACTAACTTCTGATGGGTTCCTTGTCACGAGACAGGCATCTGACCTCTACGTGACCAAGGCAGGTTTATGGCAAGCATGTGTTCGGCTGTAATGGCTGCCAAAAGGAAGCTGGTTCCTTCATGGCGACTGGCCATGGCAGTCAGCCATTTACCCCTGTTCCTCTTCTTAGTCTCCCCATTCTGCCGGGCCTTATAATAAACTTATAGTCTTATGTCTCATGTCTCAGCATTTCTCTTCTCTTCTTTTTAAACAAAAGAATAACACAGAGAGGAACCAAATAGGGTAAGATCCTAGGAGCAATGTGTTATAGCCTGCTGTAATTGAAAGGTTCAGGCATTATGCTGGCCTGCCCCTGTTACCTGGTGGAATCCACTCAGGCAATACCCTGGTCAGCCCAAGGTTCCATGGGAAAGAAGTCTGCACGCAGGTGCAGAGGACCCCTTTAAAAGATAGGCCCCTGCCCCTTTACACGCTCTCTCTCTCTCTCTCTCTCTCTCTCTCTCTCCCTGACTCTCTCTCTCTCTCTCCCTGTCTCTCTCTCTCCCCCTGTCTCTCTCTCTCCCCTTGTCTCTCTCTCTCTCTGTGTGCTCTCCCGTCTCTGTTTCCCCGCTCTGTCTCTCTATGGCGACCGGCCATGGCGGTCAGCCATTACCCTGTTCCTCTTCTTAGTCTCCCCATTCTGCCGCGCCTTATAATAAACTTATAGTCAATATGTCTGTCTCAATATTTCTGTTTTCTTCTTTTTAAACAAAACAATAACATTTTGGCGCCCAACGTGGGGCAGCCCCTTTCTCTCTCTCTCTCTCTCTCTCTCTTCTCTCTCTCTCTCTCTCTCCCTGTCTCTCTTCCCTCCTCTCTCTCTCTCTCTCTCTCCTCTCTCTCTCTCTCTCTCTCTCTCTCTCTCTCTCTCTCTCCCCCTGTCTCTCTCTCTCTCTGTGTGCTCTCTGTTTCCCGCTCTGTCTCTCTATGGCGACCGGCCATGGCGGTCAGCCATTACCCTGTTCCTCTTCTTAGTCTCCCCATTCTACCGGCCCTTATAATAAACTTATAGTCAATATGTCTGTCTCAATATTTCTCTTTTCTTCTTTTTAAACAAAACAATAACATTTTGGCGTCCATTCTGTCGGGCATTATAATAAACTTATAGTCTTAAGTCTCATGTCTCAGCAATTTCTCTTTTCTTCTTTTTAAACAAAACAATAACAGTAATAGCCTTCACATTTCCTGTATTTAATATATTTACACTCTCTAAGATAGGATTTAATTCACTTCCTTTATGAGCCATTCTTGTGAATGGCTTAGTGAAAAGAAAACAAATAACAGGACTCCAGGACGAAGACACAAGGGTCATCTGTTGACATCAATCTGGCCTTAAAATACATCATCATAATGATCACATAATCCTCACATGGTGAACCCACAAAGAGCCCAACTCTCAGGAGGCAGAGGCAGGAAGATTACAGTTTTAGGCCTGCCTGGACTACACATACATATGTAAGCTTCCCACACCTTCACCAAACACACACACACACACACACACACACACACACACACACACACACACACACACACACACACCACACATGCATATCAATCACATATGCACACTCATACTCTTACACAAAAACAAAACCCTTAGTCTAAGCCTTCTTGCAGTCTCCTGACAGACTAGTTTTAAGTTAGTTCATCTGGCACTGTTAAACAGAAGGTTACAAACTGAGTACTAAGGTATCAAACCATCAGCACATTCCACTTATGGCAGACCCAGGAAAAAAAACACTTTTGCAAATATGCGTGCTTCTGTATATGCCATGTTTCCTCCCAAACTGTGTAGATCTGATAGAGACTGGAAAGAAAGAATGAGTTCAGGAAGAGGGGAAAGGTCAATGGCATTAGTATCCGTGCACCTGAGCATCCCCCCCAGGTTTCTAGGAAAACCTGTAACTATCTGCATGCTGCACTTTTATCTTGTTGATCCATAAAGGAGACTCCAAACTGTTCATAAACTCAGAAGCAGAACTGACATTTTAAAAGTGTTCTCTGGAAGGACAACATGTCTTGGAAGACAAGTGAGTACCAGGAAACCTGAGTAGAACAGTACTGCCTGTATTTGAACTGTCAAGTTCCAAAGGTCTCCTGGTCACACCTCAAATAGCTGCAAACTTCATAATGTTGCCAAAGCAGCCACGTGTCCCTGAGAAGGCAAATGCATGTTATCTGGGAAAAGCACTTTGTTAAATGAGAAAAAAATCTTGATTGGGAAAGAACTTGCCAGAGAGAAGACGATGAAGCACAGGCTTCTGAGTATAATGAGACTCCCAAGGGAACATGAGTTTGCAGTAGGCAGTACCTACAAGAAAGCAAAGTGTGTTTTCCAGGATCTCAAATGATGCTAGTGATGAACAGCTGACCGAAGGCAGAACCATCTGCTGAGCCATATTATTGCACTAGAAGCTAAGGAACATCATTGAGTTCTTCAACTCTACATGATAAAAAATGTGAGGAGAGAGGAATCATGAGATGGCATAGGCCTAAAACTAAAATTTCATATAAAACAAAGCTATTGGGTTCACAAGGAAATTGCTAAGCATTCTACCACCAGTCAGAATCAGGGCTCACAATTTGGTTTTGGTTTGTTTGTTTGTTTGGTTATGCAACATGAAATTAAATTTCTGTGTAACTAGGGGCATGAATTTTTTTAATGACTCATTGAATAGGAATTAAAGAACTAACTAGTGCCATCTTGCTTTTGGCTCACCCCAGCAACAGTCACAGAATTTTTTTTTCACAGGAGCTAAATAGACTCGCAAAACATATCCAAACGTTTAGAGGCACATGAATCCAGAGCAAGTTCTCTTAACATATTGGGAGATATTAATATCCTGCTTTGAAATTACCCTAATTTACTTCACAAAAGCCATGGGATATTTTTGTATTTTTAATTGTAGAACTTCTAGAATAGACTATTAAATTATTTGTTTTATTGTTAAACATCTCAAATATTGCATGGGACACTAAAATCTATTTGTGTATGAGCACAGACATACATGTAGGCAAAGGTAAATGTGTCCACATGCTCATGTACACAAACACACACACACACACACACACACACACACACACACAGAGAGAGAGAGAGAGAGAGAGAGAGAGAGAGAGAGAGAGAGAGGCAGAGAGAGAGGCAGAGAGAGAGGCAGAGAGAGACCAGGAGAGGGAGGGAGGAACACACACATAGACACACAGAGAATATTAAATGAAGTTCCTAGAGATATCTACCGAGGCCTAGCAAGACACCTTTAATGTCAGCCGTGTCTGCTAAGTCACTTCCTTCCTGAATTCTGTTAGAAATGCTGACATACTTCAGAAGTAGTAGCCAAGGATATTTACCTGGTGCCTTTGTTCTGTTCCATATCACATCCTTAAAAACGAATCTAGAGGGTTTGCACTCAAGTCCTGTTGATCAAACTCACTGGGATTTTATAAAAGTTCCTTGTGCACAACCTTGATTCAATCCACTGCTCACTGGAGAGTTCACTTGTTCAGAACACATGGATCTCTCTGTCCCCCAGTGCCCTCCAACCTTGTCTTTTCCTCCTCACTAAACTCCCTTTCCTGCTCTTGGCTTCTCACAAAATGCTTCTTGAGGCTCAAGCTCCAATTTCCTCACTCCCCCCCCACACACACCCCCGGTCCTCCATGCCTTTTCTTGGTAAAGGCCATCCTTTCCCAAGGCTCCTCATGACTTTTTGGTCATGATCCAAAGGACTAACCCCATGCTTCTTTTTCTGTAGACGCCAAATGCTCCACAGTTCCTCTCAGTCTTCACTGCAGTACCCCAAATTCAAAGAAACCCCCAAATGCCCTGCTTTTCCCAGATGTTTCATTTCAGCATCAGCATCTTTTTCTGTTTTTTTTTTTTCTTCTGTCCTCCAGAAGGAAACCTTAAAAGCACGGTTGACTCCTCCCTTCCTCCCCATCAATATCCAATCTGTCACAGTATTTTAGCAAGTCTCCCCTCAGAATCTCTCCGACTCATCTCTTTCTCCCCATTCCGGGCCTGGCATCACTCTTGCATAGCCCCACATCTGCTTTGCGGCAGCAGTTTCCTGCCTTATTATATTGCAGCCTCTATTATATCCAAGCTCTCCTCCACTCTGCATGTAAATACCTAATTAATCTTCATGCGTCTCCATGCTTCCTGCAGACACCGTACTCTGCTTCCTTCCTATTTATCCAGTCACATTGCCTTCCCTCCCTCATCACTCACTTCCTCTGCAATCGGATCATCTCCCACCAAGCAGGGAGTGAGCAGTCCTCATGCCAGCCTCTGCTTCCCCTGACAATCTGTTCCTCTCTTTTTCCAAATATTGTGTGAACTTCTGGGCTCTTCTACCACCCCATCCTTCCACAGTACTGTTGTTATTGTCCTCGGAAAAATCCTTCAGTGCATAAAGGTCTTCTTTTCTGCGGAAGTGATTGCGAGTGTTTCCTGTTGATGGCAGGAATCACATCATGCATATTTTATATTCCCAGCAGCACCTAGACCAGTGCTGAACACCGTGCTGGCAACATGATTGATGGACTCCTCTAACCCTGCCCTCCTGCTACCTTGTCACCTGTCCTTGTCCCCCTACTAGAAGCTGAGTGATCACCGTCATTCTCACATCCCATTTCACAGAGGAAACACAAGCTAGTGGGAGAGAACACTCACATTTCTCCAGCATTCTTCAAATTCTCCCTCTCCCTACATCAAGACCTTCCTCAGTAAACCTCATCAAAATGGAAGTCCATTGTTCAGTGTGTCGAGGTCAATCCTTCTACTTGTGTGCTTGGCTCCGTATTCTCTCACTACCCAAATTCTGCTTTACCAACTACTTACTTCCCTTTATCCCTTAAGTTTTCAATCAATCCCACCCTTTCTTCTCAAGTCATTGCCTTCGTCTATTATATACCCACTTGGGCCAATGTCTCTGTTACATAAACACTCAGGCAGATTTTCAACTTCCCAAAGGTCTTTGCGCCCCTTCTAGTTCATTGTTCTCCTTCCCTCTAGCAGTCAGCTCAGCATTGCTTACATGCTTCCTTCTGTTTTCTAACAGGTATAAGGGACAATGCTGACTAACCCATTACATCTGCCTACTTCTTAATTCCCATGAAATTTGGATTTCAATAGCAGCAAAGGCTCATTGTTTCAGTTCTTTACAAACTTATCTTTACTTCTGCCTTTTTTTCTTTGTTGTTTCCAAATGCCTGGAGACACTCATCATAAGGGAGAAAGTGTTTATTCTGAAGACATTTGAGAGAATACTGCAAATTTAAAAGGAAGGTATGGTAGGAGCATGAGGCAGCTGCCCCTGAACATCTCAGAAGACCAAGAAACTGAGAAAGAGGAATCCTGTCACTCAGCTGGTTTCTGCATTTTACACAGTTTAGCATTCCAGTCCACTCAAGTTCAGTGTAAAATTTTCCGAGTCAGTCCTTCTCCAGAATAGGTCTGGCAGATCCACCCAAGTGCATTTCCTATCCTAGACATTTCTTCATCCAATAAGAGTGACAATCAGAAATAGCCATCACATTCTTCCTCTCTGGTTTATGATGCTAAAGACCTCTGCTGCCGTTTTTCTCACTATTTCCCTTTCTCTCTTTACCACCTCCTTCCCTTCCTTTTCTTGGAGACAGGGCACTATGCTGTGGAGCTGAGGTACAACTAAGAGAACTAGTATTGACAGACAGGGAGGAACCGTCTAGTCACACACAGCAGGGAACAGCCTGGCACATTGTGTCCAGTGCCCATGCAAATGTCCATATTCTGCTGGCATAATGTGAGGTACTTGGAAAGCCCTGCTCAAAGGTGCCATCCTCAGCACTCTCCTGTCTCCACAACTCCAATAACATTTTCTGAATTTTTCCTTAAAAAGATGTGAAAAGCCTCATTGCCTACACAGAACAGCACACTCTCCCTTCCCCCCCCAAAAAAAAACTAATACCACCACCACCAACAAGAAAACCCTCCACTGTGGAGTTGAGAACTATTAATAGCCTGAGTTACTCTGCCTTTAAGTTTTATTTTTTCAGGATTTTAGCCCTGTACTTGACCACCAAGCTGAAGTAGCTCCTTGAGGATTACTGACAGGTAATCTTCCATCCCACCCCTCTCCTTCCAGTGTCAGTCCTTTCTCTAAGCACCTATGGAGAAGTCCGGACTCTTCATGCAAGCTCCTAGATCACATTCTTAGAATGAGTCAGTTGGCTTTGTATAGTTTCTAGATACGGCTGCATTGAACTAACATTCTAAAAGTCTGCTTTGGATTCTCAACATTAGATGAATGGCAAGCACCTATCCATGAAAATACTCACATGTCACAACCTTTATTTTATTTTATTTGTTTATTGATTGCTTGCTTGGTTTTTGAGATAGGGTTTCTGTGTGTAGTGTTGGATGTCCTAGAACTCATTCAGAAGGACAGGTTGGCCTTGAACTCACAAAGATCCATCGTCTCTGCTTCTTGAGTGCTGGATTAGAGGTGTGTGCCACCCACCACACCTGGCCCTTTTCTTTATTTTTGAACAAAGCCATGTTAGGGATGAACTTTTGTGAAAGATATTTAGATATTTTGAAAGCAAACAAAGAAGAAACATAGCGTATACCTTATATATCTCACAGCTATAATAAAATCTGGGTTGGAGAGTTGGAGTGGCTTCCTTACCTCTCTCGGGGTCCTCCCTTGTACTTCCTTTGGACTAGAGGAAACATTAGATATGAGTGCCACTTATAGCATACATATAAGGTGCAGATCAAGGTGTAGCCCAGCTTTTATGGCCTCAACCTTTGAGTGTGGTTAAGTCCACACATGCTAAATGAAGTATAACACTAAAGCAATCATTGGATATTTCTAGCCAAATCAATAGTTATACTCTAATCAATAGGAAATTGAAACAAATGTGCTTTGCTTTAAATTACTCAGACAATTTCTTCAATTTTGCACTTTATTTTGTTCAGACAAAAATTATAGTAGGTAACCATGCTTTTAGTACAATCATGTAATATGGCTTCATTTGTAAAATAAGAACACTTTGTAAAAATCCATTCTGAAACCTATTTCCAGACAATTAAAGCATGTTTGCCTTTTCCTTTTATTGTGGTCACCGGTACCAACTAGTTTTACCAGCTTCAAGTTTTCACAAGTATAATTCGCTTCAAATTAAACTGACTTAATACATATTTAGTACCTCCCAATTTGCAAGACATTTTGCTTTGTGCCACGTATTAAAGCAAGTCACCACTAAATCTCTATCAGTGTTGAACATTCCAAAGAAACAAAGAAATATAAATAATCTGTAATTGGAGGGTTGATAAAATGGGCCTATGGGCAAATTTTAATCAAAGAGTGTTGACTTAGATTGGTCCAAGTTTTTGCAAAGAAGATGTCATAGGAGATAAAGGCTTTGAATTCAACCATACATTTTACTTTGGACCTGTATAAATGTTCAAGGTCAGAAAGGAAACAACTTTTGCTTTTCCCATTATAGCCATATTTTTCAGCTTAGATGGAAACAGTTCCAGGGCAATTCACCCCCTCCTGGCTTTCTATCTCTGTGTGTGCATCTTTGAGAAGTGGGATTAGAGAGAAACCTGCAGGCATATTAATAAATAAATTTCACATGCTGCTAGATATTAAGTAAACATACAGATACATATTCCTCTAGGGTTTATGATCTTATAACCTGGAGATTTCTAATTTGGCACCTATAACATATAGTAACTTCCCATGGGAGTGTTCAGTGAATTAATTCTCATACTTTCAACTTAAAAATAAATGTAACCCTGATTTGCTTAGTGTACTTCATAGGTGATTCAGTATGTTCCTTCTTTTTACAAACAAATTCCAGAAAGTTCACTCTTTCCCTGTAGTCACACATTCCATCATTTAGAATTCGACACTGAAATTGCTACAAATCATGTAGATAATTAAGAAAGCTTAAGCTTTGGAAATGTTTGCTTTGAGCAATAGACATTCAGTTCCAAATCAAATGTAAATTAAGTACATATTGGAAAATTTAAGAAATAGAGCAAGGAAAACCTATTGCATTCTTTATCAAGATATTAGAAAATATGATATTAATATGCTATGAAGACAGCTGACATAAAAAGGAGTCCAGACCACAACAGCTCCACATAAGAACTTAAACTCTCATTTGGGTATACTTACTGTCATAAACTGTTCTTGTACCTTATGGGCCACAAAATGCCCCTAAATAGTGGGAATCCAATAGACTAGCATAAATGACATTTAGAGATATTGCTTAAGTAACCTTAAAATTAAATTCTCTTCCCTCCCCTCTGTCTCACTGTGTGTGTGTAGTTTGTGTTGCTTTGTTTTAGGTTAGAAATAGAGTTTTAGTTTCTTAAAATAGAGGAAGAGAACCAGTATCAATGTAATACCAACTAACCTGATCTAGTTCCCTTGTAGACCTGGCATAATTAATTCATGTGTATAAGGTGAACAGGTTCATGTGTTTGTAATTAGGAAACTGAAATGAAGATGAGGAGCATTAAAAGAAAGCAGAACCAAAGCAACAAAGCAATGGTCTAGACAACAGACAAGGAAGACCAAATCCAGAGCAGCGTCTGGTATGTCTGGTACGAGGGGAAGGAGGAGGAGGAAGGGCTGGAGGAAAGTTCAGAGACTAGTGGCTATGTGTAACCTCTGTGCATGGCTCAGGGAGGGAGCTTGAATGACTCTGACTGGACTCTGAGGTACCGAGAGAATTATCCCAAGTAGACACTGGATTTATCAAAATGAAAGACAAAGATTTTTTCTTGCATCTCCTTAAAGAATTTTAACATTTGTCCTATTCTATTATTGTATTGATTGATTCTCTACACCTCATCAACCCTCCTGTCAGTGTGCTTTATAAAAAAATATCATCTAGAATATACTTATACACTTTGCTAATTTCACTGAGATATCAACATACTGTCAGGACAGCAAGAGTTTAGGGAACCCTTGAATGTGTACCCAGTTTTTAATAACTATGAGCTCAGAAGGATTGAGAACTGTCTTCCTCATATGTTGCTGGGGTCTGAAATTAGGGCAGTCTAGTTGGGACACTCTTTTAAACTTGTGTGGACTACACTAACCCCAGTGGCTAAGTAGGGCCTAACAAAATTAGAGCAGTGCTCTAGTCTTTGTCTGAAGAGAGTAACTATTCTCTCTGTATTTCTAGATTTAATCTCTTAGTTTTTAGTTGAAGAACTCTGTGACTATATTCATAAGTCAAAGTGCCATGTTTTCTCAGTTTTCTGAAATATGCTGGTAAAATTTTTGTCAAGGTTCTAATGTCCTCACAGAATGAATTGAGGAGTGTTCATTTTAGATTTTTATTCTCAGAAAAAGTTTGGGAAGATAGTATTATTTCTTCATTGAATGTCTGGCAGGACCTGTTAATGAATCCTTCTGGGGCCAGAAATGTTTGTGGGAATGCTTTTGATTAATGATTTAATTTCCTAATATCTTATGTGCATACTTCTTATATATTCTCTTCCTTCAGGAGTCAATTTTAGATGATTATGTTTTCACAGAAATCTGTCTATTTGAATGTGTATACTTATTGCTAAAGGGCCATTCATATTATTATAATCTCTTCAATATTTTTAGACTCTGGAAATATGTCACTACTGAGATCCCAATAATGTTTCATTGGGAATTCTTTTTTATAATAATTAGACCAATCTGAGGACATACTCAGTATTAACAATCTTTTTTTTAAGTAGTTTTGGGAGCTAGGGACAGAGCTCAGTCAACTAAGCTCTGCCACAGATGCAGGAGAACAGAGTCCAGATATCAAGAACCAACCTCAAAATCTGGGCAAGGAGGAAGGGGCCTGTATCTCCATCCTATTATGGGAGGAGACAAATTCCTGAAACTCACTGGTCAGCTATGGATGGAGCTTTAACTTCAATGAGGTTCCCTGTCTCAAAACAATAAAGGTGACTAGATGAAGACACTCAAAATCAATGTCTGGCACAGACACACACACACACACACACACACACACACACACACACACACACACACACACAGGATGATATATTCTTTGTGATTTATTAAAGCTTGCCTGAGGATTCAGAAAGCAAAGTCAGCCACAAGCCATAGAAGCCAGGCACACACCTTTAAGGCTGGCAGCATGAATCTAGGAGGTGGCCATACACACCTTTAATCCTAGGACTCACAATTGAGAGGTAGAGGGATATCTCTGAGTTCAAGGCCACTCAAAGATGCACAGATTGAATCAGTCTAAAAGAGTAACAGATCACACATCTTTAATCCCAGCACTAGAGGGGTATAAAAAATAGAATCAGGGTCTTCAGTATTAAGTATCAGGCATTCATTCTCCAGCCACTCTGAGGAGAGGTTACAGTCTGAGGTTTGGTGAGAGCTCATGTAGACAGGATCTGCCCTTTCAGCCTGAGATAGAGGTAAGGAGCTAGTGGCTGGCTGCTTTGCTTTTCTGATATTCAGCTTGAAGTTTGAACCCCAATATCAATCTCTGGGTCTTTTTTTGTGTGTCTGTTGCATACACTTAAGTAATTAGTAATTTTGGTCTTTTCTTATTCTGTTTTGTTGTTGTTGTTGTTGTTGTTGTTGTTGTTGTTCACTCGGCCAATGGAAAGGCAGGATGTAGCCATTCAGGAAGTATAGGTGGGGCTACTAGACTAGAATTCTAGGAAGAGGAACACAGAGAGTGAGTCACCTGGAGAAGCTATGTAGAGTAGCATGAATGAATAAAAGACCCAGAGACAGATATTGGGGTGCAACCTGAAGATTAGGGAAGCAAAGCAGCTGGGCACTAGCTTTTTACCTCTACCTCAGAATGATGGACTAATCCTATCTCCATGAGCTCTCACCAATCCTCAGACTATAACCTCTTCTCAGAGTGGCTGGAGAATGAATGACTCATGCTGAATACCGAAGACCCTGCTTCTATCTTTTATACACCTATAGTGCTGGGATTAAAGGTGTGTGATCTGTTACTCTTTTAGACTGATTCAGTCTTGTGTAGATCTGGGTGACCTTATACTAACACAAATCCACCTGCCTCTGTCTCCCCAGTGCTGGGATTAAAGGTGTTTATCACCACTGCCTAATCCCTATAACTTGAGGCTGACTTTGCTTTCTGAATCCTCAGTCAAGCTTTAATAAATCATCAATAATATATCACTACAATGTAGCTACCAGGAAGATAGGACTCCAAGGCATTCTCTGGTAAATCAAGATCATATGAAGTTATATAGATTAAAAGAAAATGGCTGATAATTAATAAAGAGCCAGCCAATCAGAAGCCTGAGCCATTGATCAAATAGTTTATAATTAATATAAGCCACTGTGTTTATTTGCGACTAAATGGCTACAACACCAGGCAGGACAGAAACTTCCATCTACAGCTATTTTTCTCTTTGAAAAAATGTCTACTTAAAATCCCAACAATTCCATCTCCCATATAGGTATAAATTGCTCTAGATCCATTTTATTCCTGATGAAGTCTCTCTTAACTGTCTTTGTTCTGGTTCTTTTCTGCTAGATAAGGTTTTGTGTATAATCCAGCATTAGTTCAATATTTGCAGCTGGTCTGCATGTCCCTCAAAAGAGCATATAGTCTCAAAATAGTAGGCAAATTCACCTACATGTGCAAATGTGTGTACACATTCAAAACATGCATACATGAATAGATTTGTTACTGGTTATTACACATATAACATGTTTGACATATGGGGAAAATAATGACTAAAAATGTAGTTTATAATATGCTTCTTTTTTTCTTTGTTAATGATGTGGCTGTGGGTGGGGGCATGGTGTCCAGTGATACCAGGGAGGAAGCATTGGATCACCTGGAGCTGGAGTTTCTGGCTGGAAACTGAACTCAGGACATCTGCAAGAGCAGAAGGTACTCTTCAACTGCTGGGCTATCTCCCCAGCTCCTATGATATGGTTTAATCATTTAAATTTCTTTTATGTTTAATGACATTTTTTTTGTTACTGTATTTCCTGTTGCTGTTTTAAGCCTCCCATTATGTCTCTTCTTATAATTTCATGGCAACACCTCATATTTTAAATTCATTTACTTAATATATAATATATATTCTTAGTCAATCCAGATTATTTGACTTGAAGCCTACTTAGTCCTGATATTAATGCAGCCACATTAACTTTGATTAATTAATATTTGCGCAGTGTGTTATCTATCCTTTTCCATCTAGTCTGCATCTACATTTGAGATGTGACTCTTGGTGAATGTCATGCCATCATGCTTAATCTTAGTCAAGTCATTGAGGATGATCCCAGGTGTCTTTAAATGTGGCATCACTGCTGCTACTTTCTCACTCTTTGTACATGCTGCCCATCTGTGTTTCTTCTTGTCTCTCTCCTTTCCTTCATCTGGAATGGTTGATATTCTCAATCCATATTTTTCCCCATTTAGCATGGCAGTGCTACTGCTCATTGCCCTCTGTCATGATTTGTTTACTTAGATGGTCACCACCGTTATTTTTCTTTTAAAGGATAAGTTCTCTCTTTTGATATTGTATTTTTTATTTATGGGTATGACTGTGTGCCTATGTGACTGTACACCACACGGGATCAGGTATCCAGCTCAGCAAGAAGAAGGTCCTGGATTCTTTGAACTAATGAAGTTATATACAGTTGTAATCTACACAGGTGGTTGGAACTATACTCAAATCATCTGCAAGAGCAGCCAAGTGCTGTTAACCACTGAGTCATCTCTCAAGCCCCTCTGTTCTTTTCAAAGCTATTTTTAATTACACCGTATTTGGCAAATATTTCCCAGTTACTCTCTATTCTATCTCAGTTTTCCGTCTGGAATTATGTTATTTTGTTGATGACATCTCCAACATTGATTATACATTGTTGGGTTGAAGAATTTGAGAAGTTCTACTCTGGTAACTCTATTTATGCTTCCTCAACTCTTTGTGGGAAACTGTAAGGTTTTCTGTTTTATTTTATGATTTTTTTTCCTCAGTTGCTGTTTTTATTGTTGCTTTCCATATTCCATTGTAGGTAGTACTTCCCTTTTCCATGCCTCTGATTCCTTTGCTGATGCTTCAACTGGTGAAATTGCATTCATTAAATTTTTATTTTAATTTCCTTTTAAGTCTAGAAATTATATTGACAAGTTGTTAACACTGCTACATAATTTTACACATTCATATAACCCAGGGGTAATTTACAGCTAATCCTATTGTTTAAACCTATAAATGCAATTTAAAGATGCTTGATTATACTTCATAATTATGATAACAGGCAATTTTTCATTGTTTCTCTGATTTCTAACTCATACATATAATATTTAGTTAATTTTTACTTTGTTTTGCTTTCCAGCCTCTTGAAAGGTTTGGAAGAATGAAAAACTTATTCTATAAACTTTTCATTTGCTGCTGATTTGCAGTAGGGCTTGATCAATATAGGTGTACAAAAAAAAATAAAACCCAAGAGAAAGCTTGGGATTTCTCCAAACTCATGTGCCACTAACATGCTACAAATCCATGAAGGCCAGTCCTAATAAATCTCAGCTTCCTTGGGCCATTTCTAAAAGTCCTTCTCAAATTTTCTGAAAGCTATGTAGCAGTTCTTATAGTCCAATGGCACCAGGGTAGGTCACAGTATTTTTGTTTTAGTTTTCTAGTTTACTTTGTTTTGTTTCATCTTTAGTTATGCTGGAAGCAAAGTCAGTGCAGTCTCCAATTATTGTGCAAAATTACTTACTTGACTAGACTGTCTCCCTTAAAAAACTTTCTGTATCTCAATTTTTCCAAGCTCCAGTTAGTGTGGATAAGCATATCATCTCAGAATGTGTATATGTGTGTGTATGTATGAATGTATATGTGTAAAATCTATGTATTCATACGTTTGGGAGCATAACTCACACTTCTGTGTAGCTCCAGTACTTATACACAGCTACAGCAGTAACACAGTTATAAAACCATATACATGTATTTCCTCTATTAAAAAATCTCAGGCCCTATATTCTAACCACTATACCTATAGCTTTCTCTTTTCTATACTATTAAGTACTTGAGCAACTTGAAAAAAGCTTACAAAAATGTATTTTAACATCTCTGCAGTAGCCATCTTCACAGAGATTGTGGGTAAAACATGGTTTAAAGCCTAAATTTTCTGTATTTTAGATACACTGAGATATTTACTAGTATTTGTTCATCAAAGCCAAAGAGAACAGCTCTAAGGCATTTTTTATACATAGGGTAAACTTTTACTCTATTCTCAGTGATATGCTTTTCTGAACAAAATAGAATGCATTATAATACTATGTTATGTTAGCATTTTAAATGAATTAAGTTTAAACTCACAAACTCACAGATAAACTGTATAACATATTAAAAGGCAGTC
Source organism: Cricetulus griseus (assembly GCF_003668045.3). Classification (NCBI taxonomy): domain Eukaryota; kingdom Metazoa; phylum Chordata; class Mammalia; order Rodentia; family Cricetidae; genus Cricetulus; species Cricetulus griseus. Next base: position 10,437,673 of record NC_048601.1, read on the forward strand.
AGTCTCTGAGTGAGTGATTCCAGTTCTTGATAGTGATTGAATTATATGATGTTCAAGATAATGACTAACCACAATAAATAAGTACTGAGTGATAGGAACACCAGCTTTAAAAAAGTAATAAAAAAACAAAAACAAACAAACAAAACAACTAGCTATAGAGAGTTAGCATAGTGGTTAAAAGCACTTCCTGATATTCCAGAGCACAGGAGTCTGTTCTCAGTATCCACATGAGGAAGTTCACAGCTGCTAGTAACTGCAGCTCCCAGGGTTCTGATGCCCAATTCTGGCCTCAGGAGGACTTTTGCCCTCAGAAGGCACACATTTGCATATACATACACAGCTACACACATACACACATGCTCTCTCTCTCTCTCTCTCTCTCTCTCTCTCTCTCTCTCTCACACACACACACACACACACACACACACACACACATACACCACAATACATACTAAGAGTAATATTAAATAAATCTAAAACAAATAAAAATATAAAAACCAAAATCATAGCTTCTCTGGAGATATTAGCTCTATGTCTAATATCTGTATATGAGTGAGTACATACCGTGTTTGTCTTTCTGTGACTGGGTTACCTCACTTAGGATGGTTTCTTCAGCCTACAATCCACACCTCCAGAGAATCTAGGAAACAAGGAGGATCGAAAGAGAGACATACACTGTCCCCCAATGAAGGGGAAAGGGACAAGAGCCCCTGAACAAACTGGGAGCATGGGGGGAGGGGAAGGGCGGTAAGAGAAAGAGGAGGGGAGAAGAGGAGTGGGGAGAAGAACACAAGGGATCAGAAAGACTGAGTGGGGAGATGAATAGAGGAGAGCAAGAAAAGAGACACATCAATATAGGGAGCCACTATAGGTTTAAAGAGAAATGTGGCACTGGGGAAATGTACAGAGATCCACAAGGATGACCCCAACTAGGAATCTAGGCAACAGTGGAGAGGCTACCTTAAATGACCTTCCCCTGTAATGAGAATGGTGACTGCCTTAAATGGAATCCTAGAGCCTTCATCCAGTAGCTGATGGAAGCAAAAGCAGAGATTCAGAGCTAAACACTGAGCCAAACTCCTGGAATCCAGTTGCAGAGAGGGAGGAGTGATGAACAAAGGGGTCAAGACCATGCTGGGAAAATCCACAGAAACAGCTGACCTGAGCAAGTTGGAACTCATGGACCCCAGTCTGACAGCTGGGAACCAACATAGAACCAAACCAGGCCCCCTGAACATGGGTGTCAGCTAGGAGCACTAGGCAGCCTATGGAGCCTCTGGCAGTGAAACCAGGATGCATCCCTAGAGCACAAATGGACTTCAGGAGCCCATTTCCCATGGAGGGCTACTCTCTTAGCCTAGATACATAGGGGAGGGCCTAGACCCTGTCCAAATGACTTGACAGATTTTGATGATCCCTCATGGAAGGTCTTACCCTCCCTGGGGAATCGATGGGGGATTGGTGGGGAGCAAGGGAGTATGGGAGGGAGAGGGAATTGGGATTGATATGTAAAATAAGACTGCTTCTAATTTAAGTAAAATTTAAAAAGAGAAAAAACAGAGAGTTCCACCTGCCCTCCTACATTCTTTAAGTGGGGGGTCCTCACTTCTGTGTATCTATGGCATACAGAGAGTCCTATGAAACATGTTTAATGATTCCATAACAAAATATTCAAACATAATTATTCTTACTCTAATAACTTAATATGCACACACAGTGAAGTCATGTTCTATCTTTATTTTACCCACTTAAAATGTGTGTAGGATATAGTGGTACTGGGTTAGTCCAAAGGGATTCATTATTTAATCTTGAAAGCCCTACACAAATGCCAAACTCATTATAGTGTTCGTGCTGGCAAGTGGCTAGGGTTTAGGAGATAATGCAGGAGCAGACATAAATCAAAATTTCAACATGAACTAACTTCTTTCTGTACCAGAGAATGATTAATCACATTGCTGACATCATGTATGCAGGTTCTTGTTCATAAGTAAGAGTTTAAACCCTTAGGTTACACCTTCAGCCCCACTGTTTCCTTTTGCACAACAGCTGGGTGGGGGTGGAGCACACCAATTCTGTCTGAATGCCAAATACCTTTCAAATCACAGTCTAGGAAATACCTGCCCACACCGACCTTCCCCTCGAAGAAAAACAGAATTGCAGCATCATAGTAAATTGTTCCTGAACTTCAGTTGGATTATGTAGAAGGATGATACTTAAGTTATTCCAGGATTACATTGGCCCCCTGTCTTAATAAACATTGTAAACATCTTCTTGTGAGGGGATTAGCCTCACCAATCCTGACAGATCATAGCCTGATTGTCTTTCGCAGTATTAAATAGGTATAGGTCTATATTTGAAAGTGCAAGCTTCCCAAATAACAGCTAGACCCTGGGAGGGAAAAGGTGCCAGGTTACTGTTTTGGTGCAGGGGTTGATTTTAAGGCTTTGGTGAATGTTGGTGATTAGCTTCACCTCTTAGCTACTTTCTCAACTTTAGAAGAGCTCATCTAGCCATTGAATTAGGGCTTTCTTTGGGTTCTTGCTAAGGTGACGAGATGGTGAGGCACTTCAGTCTGATGCCAAAGGCCTGAGAACTGGGAGTGGAAGGATGATCTGAGTCTTGGTCTCAATCCAAAGGCATCCAAACTAAGAACACTGATATCCAAGCACAGGGGAGGGTGGCACCAGACCAAATGTCAACTGATCATTGTCTCCTTCCTCTGTCTTTCTATCTTACTCAGATGCTTAGTGGACTGGGTGATACCTACCCACATTCCGAGAGTGAGGGTGATCTTAGTTACTCAAAAGGACAAACAAATTGCTGATCTTTTCTAGAAACATCGTCATTGACACATACAGAAACAGTACTTTAACAGTTATAGAGTGCTATAGTTCATGTTGACTGTCAACTTGGAAAGATGAGGGATTATGTAGGTTAGGTAAACTGAGTTGGGAAGATTGACTTTACTGTGGGCAAGTTGGGCACCAACATTACTTTTTCTCTAGTCCTGACTGTAATTGCAGTGTGACCAGTCACCTCCTAGTCCTGTTATGAAGACTTCCTCTCAATGAATGACTGTAGCCTGAAGTTGTAAGCCCAAACAAACACTTCTTTCCTTAAGTTGTTGTTGTCAGTTTTTTTTTTGTTTTGTTTTTATTTTCTGCCACAGCAATTAGACAAGTAGCTAACACATCTATTATCCTTGTTTAGACTGATAGGTAAATTGACTACCATTTCTCTACAAGACTTGCTCTCAACTGAAACATTTGCCTTGACAAAAGAAGGTGTGGGTTCCCTTACTGAAGGCAGTCTTCACCCATACAGTGTGTAGGTCTCCTCTTCTATTAACTTTTAAATTCCCCAGCAGTGTGTTTGCTCTGTGCAGTTTGGATTATAAAACGAACTTACAAAAACTATATTTTTAAGGGTGTTTAATAAAAACCTGTCAGCAGGCTTTGTGCTAAACAACATGCATGGTTTAGCAGTCTTAAATCCATCAATCTAAAAGCCAGTGATTACTAAGCTGCCTTTTTAGTTGAGAAAAATGAGATGCATAATTAATATCTCCAAATACACATCCTTCTGGGTGGGAATACAAGCACATCATCCCTGAACATATACAAATACATATTTTTCAAGCCCATGGAAAGAATTATAATTATCAGAATCTTCTCTGACGTGGTTATTTCCTTGTGTTCTGCCTTGTGGGCCATCTTTAGCTCAGGAGAAGCCTGTTGGGACTTTCCTTGAGTTCCTTACTCCACATTTATTCTAATGTTCCAGAATAAATGATTCTCAGTGTCTCCATTACTATCTTACTGATGTGCCTCTTGGTATATCTTGCAACATCTTCATTCGTTATCAATCTGGGTTATATAGAAGAATAGAACCAATAGGATATCCATGTAGATGTATGTGAATGCGAATATATATGTATGTGCTTACATAATAAGTTTATAAGTTCATAAAGTATACAGATTTATAAAGGTCTATATATTTGTGCAGACACACATATGGGTGAGCCTACCTGCTCATCAAAGGTAATTACACTTAGCTAAATTTAGCTATGGGTTTGAACAGCATATATAAAGTACCTCCACAACACTTAAGTGAGTCTTTTCATTAGCAACTAGATGATATAGCCCAGCCGATTTTACACATACATTCAAACAGCATTCTTCTAGCTGGCTTTCTTGTGTCTTTCATGTCTTATTCCTTATCATCTTTTTTTTTAACTTAGAAGCACAGTGATGATTTTATGTCATAAGCCATTCCGTGCTGTACTTTATCTTGAAGCCCTCCTTTGACTCTTCACACTACCTCCAGTTAAGTCCAAGTTCTTTCTAGGTTCATTTAGTATTTTGAGGGGCCTTGCTATCTACAACCTGACTCCTCCCTTTAGCACTCTCAAACTGGCTATGCTGCCTTCTCCTCTGCTACCCCAACATACCAAGCATATTCTTATCTTGAGCTTTTGAGTTGTTAATTGCTAGAAATATTCCTTCCCTAAGACACAACTAATTCCTTTCTCGAAGTTTTTGCTCCATCTTCTCAATACAGTCTACCTTTACAGAGTAGTTAGAGCTCTACTTGATGCATTGCCTCTTACTAATTCTACTCTGTTTTCCCTGTAGAATGTATCCCTTTATATGGTATAATTTACTATTTAATATGTCTGTTATTTATTGGCCCTCTTTTCTCACCATAATGTACTTTTCATAAGACAATAATTTTTGTTTATGGGCTTTGACAGTGCAAGTGCAGAGATAGATATCTAGCCAATCCTACTTATTCAACGACTATTTGCTTAACTAGTGCATAAATTTAGGCTAATAATACACTAATAATTTCAATATTTTATTTTAATGTCCATTTAAACAGCTTCATTTTTATTCTCTCACTTTTTTGTACTTTTATATATTTTCTCAGTATTTGGTGGTTAGTAGTCTTTTAAAAGACATTAATATTGCTTCTTATAACATAAAAATGTAAAAACTCTAATATGTGTGACAGTTTTGTATAAAATAATTAATTAGATATGTAATAGTCAATAGTAGATGTGTAACTTATGAAGGTAATAGATTTTGGAAAATTAGATGTCCTAGATTTCAGAAAAAAAATACTAGATTTGCTGGACCTACTGTGCAAAGCAGGCATGTATCATCTCGGCTGAGTTTAGGGACTTTTAATTAGTCTTAAAATGGTCCTTAATTTAATAGCTTTTAGGAAAACAATTAACAGTGTGGTGGAAATCTTTTTTCTCTGACAAATGGTCCTGACCCATCAGTATGGTGTCAGCTGCACAGGAAGTACACAGGAGAAAATCTGGGTTTGCAAAGTTGGAGCACAGGAAATACATTTTCCCTTATTGCTTATTTTCTCCCTGGTCTCCTCATTCATGGAGACTTTTACAGAAAAAAAAAAACAGAAGCCATAATGGATTCTGTGTCATATTTGAATTAAGTTTTCCTTTGTCCTCTTGAAGTCTGTAGTCCCCATATCCTGCCGATCACCACGAGATTCTGTATTTTCCTCAGCCTCACAACACTCCCTCCAGTCAGGACACTGTAGAGAGTAACCTGTCTGCCACATCAGAAGACAATGATATCCATGAAACCAAGGTTTACTATATTCACTCATATTTTTGTTTGTTCTCAAAATTAATTAAAATGCACATAAACTACTTTGCTTATGCAAAAAGAGAAAACATTTAAAATTGAGCTCTAGAAACCTTTCACATCGTGTTGAGCAACTCTCCCATACTCACTACACTATAAATCAGGTCCTTGAATGTGCCAGTCACTTTTCCAGCTCAAGGTCTATTTCTTCTGACTGAAATGATGTTAACCTGCTAGCACAATATGATACAAGCATAGCTTTCATTTCTTGGAGAGGCTTTCTAAGACCTGTCTGCCTAAGTGAAGGCTCTTCTTTTTTTTTTTTTAATGTTCCTCTGTTCTTTTAATTATACAATAATGCAATATGTAGTTATTTTTGAAACAAATGTTTAGACTGTCACTAGATATTAAGTGAAACAGAGCTATTACTGGAATTCACAAGATAATCTTACATCATGTCTTGGGTGACATGGGCAAAGTGTTCCTATGGAGAAGGTAATGTACAGGAGAGTTCCATGATGAGCTAGGAATGATTTGTTCAGAAATATGCCACTGAGATGATCATTGTGTTCTTGAATTGGTGGTCTCTTTTTTCTGCACCTTAGCTTACAAATACAAGCAAGAGGAACTTAGAGATATGGGGACAGTATGCTAGGGCCAGACTGCTTTGACCAACACAGAGGTACTTGGTCTGTAGACAAAAGCACACAAACAGAAATGTCACCCTGCTTAGAAGATTGTTCAGTTGTTGACATTAAGACTGGTCTACTAAGGTCAAAGCAGTTCAGACCAATGAGCTAGTTTCCATGATTGTCCTTGCAACGATAAAAGGATTGATCAGGATCGAAAGGCACTGCTATGGTTTTATTACTGAATTATTAGTGGGGGCCAATGGTTTGGCCCAATGGTCAGGCAGATGATAATGAAAACCTAAACTATTCAAGAGGTGCCTGCCTCCAACTCAGCCCCGTGGAGACCACTGAGGTGACTTAAGGAACATCTGAGGTGGGGAGGAATAGGGGAAAATGGCAGAGCAAGATCAGACTCACTAAGATAAATGAATGTTTGGAAGGTCAGGGAGGGTCAGTTAGCCTGTGGCTGATGGATCATTAGAAAAAAAATGGCTGCATTGGGTACATCCATTGTGATCTATAGTAACAAGTTTGGAATTGATCCTATAAACAGAGAATGACCAATGTGTTTTGAGCAAGACAGTAAGATAACTCACAATTTTAATGAAAGCCTCAATCTCTTCTTATAGTAAAGTGTGTTGCGGGAGATGTATTGACATTCACAAAGGCTTGGTATGGCCCTTAGATTCTCAGCTAGCTTGAAGGAGTCCTCAAGACTATTCTAGTGTTGGACAAGGGCTCAAAGTTAGATATCTGTTCCCAAGGTTACCTCAGGTTTAGCATTTATTTGAAAGTCCAACAATACATTGGAAATGTCAATGCTCATGGGTCCAAACCGCTATAGTGAAAAGACACTAGCTAAAATCAACCAAAGGCAGAGATTATAAGGCAGAGTGGAGAAGGTTCCACACAAACGCTCTGGTTTTCCTTGTCTGCTAGAGCCACGGATAACATGAACCTCTCCCAGAAGTATGTGTGATAATACACAAGGACCACTGCTAAGCAAGGGTGATTACCAGAGCCTTGGAATTGATGATTTGAACAATTCAAAGCCCATTCTAATCAATGAGCAGAAGATTCCCTGGCATATGGTAACTTCTTACTTAAAATTAGTTGAATGGATTTGAGAAATGAAAGTTACTGAGGATTGAGATAGAAAGTTCAGGCCTAGATAGCAACAGACTTTAATTTCAATGGAAGACACAAGTAAGTGTGATGAATGAGAGATGGGCCTATTCTTTGCAAAGATATTTAGAAGCCAATGTAGTATGGAGAAAAGAGAGCAGTCTGTAGGGAAGAGGATGTCTTGTGTTAAGTAAAATGTTGGAAATGATCCAAGAGAAAAGGAGGACAAAGCACTCCATGTATGAAGCAATACATAGAAATACAAGGAAAGAATATGACACACTTGTAGAAATAAAACAACCGTCTTATGAAAATTATTAAGAAATAGTGTTTATAGGAGGGATAAAAGGTAGATCAGAAAAAATATCAGCTAAAAGTTTTCAAAGTTTATAAGATAATCTCAGAAGATATTAAAATTGTTGACACATTATAAACTAAAGAGGAGCATGCTAGATTTGACATTTCAAAAGGACAGTTAATGATGTGGAGACTGAGTTAGAAAGGAATTCACGAGACCAAGAAAGATAAACTTTTAAATAATATGAAGGCAAAACAATCTGAGGGAATAAAAGGACTCAAAACCTAAACTTAAAAAGAGAATGGTGAGGAGAACTGACTGGAACTGAAATGTGGGCTAAATAGAAAAACAGTAGGTCACCAAGACTTGTTGATTAAGAGTGTAAAGAAGTAATTGAGGAAGACATTCAGGGGCCTGGTGCTGACAACAGATACTCGGTGAAACAATAAGTCTTTATTGGCAGAGTTCAAGTGGGAGACAGGCAGGAATTCACAAGCTTGGAGGGGCAGGAAAGAATCATTACTGGACATTGCAATTCTGAGTTAGATAGTGGAAGAATGATGTCCCACAGGCAACCAAAGCAAAAATGAGTCAACTCAGAGAAAATGCGGTCAGAAAGCAATGTTTTAAATACCAGAGCTTCCTAATTTGAAAACCGTTAAGTTTGTGTGTTTCAAAGTCTCACTTTTGAAAGATTTCCTATCCTCTGAAGTAGTTTACGCCAGTTTACAAATACACACACACACACACACACACACACACACACACACACACACACACACACACTGTATATAGACCTTGCTATACTGTCAGAGATTGTTAGCATTCAGTATGGATTTCTATGTATCACACCAACAGGCAGGTTAACTATACAAAAATCTAGCTCATCATCATACACTGACAAAAACATCAACTTTCTTCCCTTATAGCAATAACCATGTTTGGCTTTGAACTAGAAAAAATAAAATGAGCAAGCTCTCTGCTGTCAGCAGTTTCCCCACCACATCACTAATGGCTCAGAGAATTTCTAATATGTGGACAGCATTTCTGGAAACTTAGGCTTCTTCGGCACAGATGCTTTTGGTAACAGCAATCTCAAACTCTTCTTTGCAATTTGAAATTTCCATTGTACATTTTAAATGAACACATAGCACCACAGTAGCACACAGATTCCACAGATGCCACAGTTCTGGGGAGAAAAATTACAAATAATAAAAGAGAAGGGCTACAAGGTCAAAAGACTTTTTTTTCCTGGAGAATCTTGCAATATACCAAGTGATGCCTTGGGCAGGGGTGGGCGAAGAGCTGTTTAGGAAGCCAGCAGCTGCTGTCTGCAATGCTGCTTCATTACTGCAATGGAGCAGAAACAGGGCATCCTTTTTGCCTTTTTCTCCACTGATGGTATCAATGGAACACTAATGGAATTCTTATAGTCTACTGGTGCAGCGTAAATTTAGCCTGAGTCAATCTTACATTAGCTATTATAATACTTTTTTATAAAACTAGAGAGGAGTCTTTTAATCTATCTATATATCTATATCTATATCTATATCTATATCTATATCTATATCTATATCTATATCTATATCTATATCTATATGCTTTATAGAAAAACACCCCTCAGGTCCATAATAAATAAGTCATCAGTACAGTCTTCCTTTACATGTTTTTTTATCTTTAGGACTGTGGGCAGAACTGAAGCCTAAATTAAAACTCTCATTAATAAGATTGTTCCAACAGAAATGTCACATGGCCTTTCTCCACTTAACAAAGCCCAGGCACTTTTATTGCTGTTCCTTATTGATCTTACTTATTTAATTCTCCCTTAACAAAAAATCATACCAGGCTTTTGCTTGTCCTTTTATTTTGTTAACAAAATAAGCCAGGCTTCCAAAACCAACAAAGTCATGCAAATCACTTAAGCATTTCTGTCTCCTCTTTAAACCATGTCCAAACTATGATCTCAGGGTTGTCCATTTGTATAAGAATTTCTGGACTAGACAGGAGCCCAGATGTTTCAAGTGGATTTGCAAATGGCAAAGTCCTGCCTGTTGGATCTGCCTGCAAATCTATTTGCAAATGTAAATCCTCTTTCCAAACAGATAAGTTGTTCTTTTTTTCTCCAACAAAAATCTTTGAGCAAAGCCGAATGCCCATGGACTGTCCATTTCATGTGACACTCCTGTGTTCTTGTAGGTTTGTACTTTTGTATCTTCCTAGTAAATCTCAGAGAGGAGGAGACAAGAAGATGGCACCTATTTTCAACGGGCACTGGAGGCCTTCTGCATTTTTGGGACAACAAATACCGAACAGTTTGGACCTCATCCTTTCTCCTATGTGAACTCACACGGAGCATGTGTCCCTAACCAGAGTCTAGACCTTGGGTGCAGCTCGCCACTGGAGGCCATATTCTGACCTTGCCTCTTCCTTACCTTTGATAAAAATCCATAGGAAATGCAATCATTCACTGCTCTATCACTGCTCAAGGAACTCATTGAACCTCAACTACAAGTCTGGTCCATGTACATGGCCTCCGTCCCCGTTTCCCATTTTGTTCTAACACAGCAAACTAATCTTCACTAAGAGTCCGTGGTGAGAGACAAGCACAGCCAGCTTTTAGTCCCACGTCCCACACCTTCTTGGTGTACCTTTCACTACTGCCCTTAAACTAGGCTTGAATCTAGCCACAACTTCTGTGTGCCACCTGCCATATGCCTGACTTTCCCTCCTTGATATCCATTCCTTAGCACTTTTGCTAAAATGACTTCTTTGGACTACAAATCTTATCTTGTCATCAGTACCTCTCAAGGCTACTCAACTGCTTACTCAGAAGGTACTCTGGAAGCCCTATGGCATAACCACATCTGTTCCTCTGGCTGCTATTGCTTCCTTCTGAAAACCAAGAAGTGACTTTCAAGTGCAGTCTTTCATATATAGTATTAATCCCACGCCTTTAGAATGATTGGGTTTTTTAATTAATTAATTAATTAACTAATTAGTTTTACATTCTAGTCACTGTTTTCCCTTCCTTCTTTTCTCCTGGTCTTTCCCCCTAACTCCTCACTGCTCCCAACCCCCAATTCATGGCGCCTCCTCTTCTGTTTAGGAAAGAGCAGGTCTCCCATGAGTAGTAACAAAAGTGGCATATCAAGCACTAGTAAGACTAAGCACTTCCCCATGTATTAAGGCTAGGCAAGGTTACTCAGAATGAGGAATAGGGTCCCAAAAGCCCATAAATGAGTTGAGTCAGAGATAGTCCCTGTTCCCACAATTAGAAGTCCCACAAGAAGACCAAGCTACACAACTATAATATATATGCAGAGGTCAGTACCATGCAGACTTCTTAGTTGTTGTTTGAGTCTTTGTGAGCCCCTATGAGCCCAGGATAGTTGATTCTAAGTTTTCTTGAGGTGTCCTCAACCCCTCTGCCTCCTAAAATCCTTTCTTCCTCTCTACTGCAGAATTTTTCAAGCTCCTCCTAATGTTTGGCTGTGGGTTTCCATCAGTTGCTGGATGAAGCCTCGATTAGATTAGACTAGGCACCAATCAGGTCACAGGAAATGGTCAGTTCAGCTTATATACCATCTATTGCTAGGAGTCTTAGCTGGGTTCATCTGCACAGATTCCTAGGAGACTGCCTTTTGCCCTGTTTCTATCTGACCCTGAAATACTATCCACCTCCAGCAGTTTCTTTTGGTACTCCCTCTCCCTCTCTGCCCACCCAACTTGTTTGCTCATATTCCTATTGCTACCCATCCACAGTCCATTCTTAAAATCTCTTCTCATGAGCTTGCCAGGGATATTTTCTATCTACCATCCAATGGTCTAAGTTCAATTCTCCTATCTCTAGTACACAGACACATACAGACATGCAGAATGACAAAATCACACACACACACACACACACACACACACACACACACACACACACACACACACACACACACACAGAGAGAGAGAGAGAGAGAGAGAGAGAGAGAGAGAGAGAGAGAGAGAGATTACATTTCTACCCATCCTTCACTGTACAATGTAACATTTTCCACAGTCTTGGTCAATGTTGCTGTATCCCAAGACTGTACAAAGAGGCTTTTCTTTACCCCTTCAGCACATGGACATCTCTTTAAAATATCTACTAAAGCTTTGTCATCTTTGTTATAGTGTGAGCTCTTTATTGGAAATGACCCTCTCTCTCTCTCTCTTTTTTTTTCTTAATTTCCCCAGGGCTCTGATTTTGCCACAAAATCAGGGGATGTGGAAGTGAGGGATTCTCAGAGAATGTCTATTGATGTAACCTAAGCAAGTCCCACTGGTGTGTACTCAATACTTAGATGGTGGCTTTTGTGGATAGAGGCCATGGCTAGTTTAAGACAAAAGCATTAATGATAAAGGAAGCACACCCCTCTGTTCTCAGAGTGTCTTACAAGATTATTTGGTCAGTGTGTGAAGGAAATTAATGAGATGTAGTAGTTAAGACTGTAACTAGCCATGCAAAACCACAGTGAAAGGGGAATATGAAAACAGCAGGGTCCTAGGAAGAATTTCTAAGCACAAATATGTTAAGTAAAGAAACACAAGGCATTATTTCACATGAAGCCAAAAAGGTACTTATTCAATCAAAGTAGGATTCTACCTGTAAAAAAATAGTTAAGTTGATATACTATCATTAAAAAGATTAAGAATATGCAAAGTAATTGAATCATTCCTTAGAACATCACCCTTTAAGAGCCACCAAAAAACCAAAACAGGTGTTTATTGTTTGAAGGCTGCAGGCACTTTTGTTATGTGGGAATAGATCAACACCAGAGGGAGATCTATCTATCTAGAGTCCAGGGAAACAGCATCTAAATGTGAAAATACAACTTGAACACTTTAAAAGGAAAAATTCTGTAGTGAGGCTGATTTAGGTTAAGAGTTTTGAGCAATTTAACACACTAAGAACTTTTTCCATCTTGGCTAAGACAAAATTGCAAATGTTTACCATCTTTGGGATCTAAAGAACTAAGTCAGTGTGTTCAGAAATCTCTGTTGCTTTAATCTCATGTGTTTGACCAGACAATAGATGCTTAATTGAAATAACTTAGTACCATTTTCCAAATTGACTCACATATAGGCTTTTGTGAACTTTGTGCTAATGAAATGTGACATTCCTGTTGGAAATACTTGACTTTGGGAAGAATTCACATGTTCAGGATCTGACCTGACTATTTATTTGTTTGCTTGCTTGTTTACTAGGTAGTCACACAACTCTACTTGGTTTGAAACTTCCCAAATGAACCATGCTGGCTCTGAAGTCACCAAGGTCCTCCTGCCCCTGCCTCCTGAGTGTTAGTGTCACAGGCATTTGAGACCTTGCTCAACTGATATTTTTAGATTGTACCAATGATATCAAAACAAATTCTAACTGAAATATGAATGTAGCATTAATAATAATGCCATCCTGCTGGGAAATATATATAAGGTCTGATAATATTATTATCATTTTCTCAGATAGCATTACTTTCTTTGTTTAGATGCAACAGAGATACAAGCAGTCCACAGAACAGAGAGTGATGGTGCCAACACTCTGTTGGAAAGGAGGGTGGTTAAACATACCCCTTCCCACAAAGAAGACAAAACATTCTTCATTCTGCCGAATGAAGTCATGCAATGTAGTCAGTTCAGGAGTAACCAGAAAAGAACCCTATAAATATGGCAGATCTTTTATTTTCTCTTAATCTCCTAGTAGAAACAGGAAACCATTTCTGAAGTAAATGATAAATTAGCATTGCATAGACTGGTTGCTTTCCAAAAATATCTCTAATATATTCTAACTTTATAGATAGAATTTCAAGAGCAGATGCTGTGGACAACTGGCGAGAATCGCTGAACTCAGGGGGACCTTTAGGATAGGGGAAGGCTCTTGAACTCTATCAGTGTTCATTTGACTTTGTCAAAGTTCTCAGAACTGTTACCTGGCCCAGTGCCTGGCACGCGAAGATGTAGCAGGCTGTCTGCTTTTAGGTGATCATTTATCTCAGACTTTGCTTTGGGTAAGGCTGGGGTTTCTTGTTTGGAGGAGTCTCCCTGACAGCATCAATACCCCCTGCTTTGTGCTAAAAGCCCTAGAACTTTGAATTGGATACAAATGATGCTGTGATTAGGTGGGGACACACACTGAAGTTCTCTCTCATCTTCTAGGTGTCACCTCATATGGAAACAACACCCGTCAGCTTCTTTTAAAGTGCCAGAAATCTGCCGGACAAGAAAGGACTTGCTGGGCTGACAAGAATCCTCTCCAGCCAGTGTCCAGACTCTGCTGCTGCGGCACCCTCATGTATTCATTTCTAAGAGTCTATGAGTGATTAAAACAACATCAAAATCATCTCCAGAAAAGCTCTGGTCCCAACATTAGGGAGTTCTGAGACCACGACTCTTACTAGCTGTGCAAACTGGGCTGGATAAGGAGCCTCCCACGAGGGGTGGATAGCCAAACCCAGAGAGAGCCACTGTCTTTTCCCCCAAGCCCTGCTAGGACCTAACTGGCAAATGTGGTGGAGGACAAGGATACCGGCTCTTGCTGGGGGAAGCAGAAATACAAAACTGTGAACCCAGAACAAAAGCAAAAGCCTTCAGAGCTAAGCACACACCGGTCTACAGTTGATACAGTGTGAGTGAAGCACAAAGGGGTGGGAGTGGGTCCAGGACCGTCTTTTCAAGCATGTTACAGGGAGTAGAGACAGTGCTGGTCATGTAAGGTAGAGAATGGACAGACTGGGCAGGGCACAGAGCCAAGCTGCTCCCCTGGGAAAGCATGTTCCTTGCCTAGAACAGGATACATCCAGGGGAGTCCTGAGGCTTAAACTGGAGGAAGCCAGCTATAGGAAGATCCATCACTGCCAACCTGGTTCGTTGTCTCTGCATCATAGGCTCAGCCAAGTCATGCTGACTTGAAGGCAGAGTAAGAGGGCCCTGTTTGCTCACCACAGCCAGCTGCATCCTTTCTTCAGGAGCCACCTGATCAGGACCCAGCCCAGGGCAGATGACAACCTGATGCTTGGTTCTTCTAGGCTTCCTTTTGGGGCCAGAGTTGAGACTAAGTGGAACCAAAGGATGGTACCACATTACAAAGAGGCTTTATTATTTCTCTATAATCTGATACTCAACTTCCCAAAGGTTTTGTAACATATGGAATTCACTTGTTCAGACATTTCTGAACCCTCTAGAAATGTGAAAGTTCCTTCCTTTAAACTTGAAAAAAATCCTTATTATTATTTAGTTTTAATGTGTGTGTGCGTGCGTGCGTGCGTGCGTGCGTGCGTGTGTGTGTGTGTGTGTGTGTGTGTGTGTGTGTGTGTGTGTGTGTGTGCACCAAGGCTTAAATGTACCAGAAGACAACTTTAAGGAATCTTGTCTGTCCCCATCATTGGACTCAGGGATTGAACAAAAGTTGGTGGAGTTGTCCACAAGCACCTTTATCTCCTAAGCTATCCCACTAGCCTTTAAAATACCTTAGTTTTGTAGAGATCAAAAAACTTAAGCAGATATCATCCGTAAAATGATCTTTGTTCATTACAATCAGTTGCTTTAAATCAATAGATTTGGATTATTTTGAGTGTCTCAGTTGGTCCATTGCTTTTGAGTTTTAAAAGATACAGTATCACATTGAAGATTCTGTAATTTTTTTAAGTAAAAAGAAAAGACGTATCAACTAAAAGTGCTCATGTTCTTTTCTAAGTTGTTATCAACTTCCACATAAAATAGTTGTCGATTACAATAGAGCAGCATTAACTTTTTTTACAGGAATGGGATTATTAACAACAGAGTAAGCTCAGCTATGTTCCTGATAGGTGCAATGCTTCAAGAGACTGCATCCATCTCCCACACCTGCAGAATTAACATGGTAAACACCTGCAGACATGCAAATGATCCTTGACAGGACACCAACTCAGCCTACAAACATGAGGAAGTGAAAAGACACTATTTCATGGGGGAAAAAAAATCATTGTCAAATACCTGTTTTAATGCCCTCTCAAGAAGCAGAAATGCCAACTTGCCAGCAGGAATAATATTGAGCAAGCAAGTATTTGCAGGATGTATATTGCACCTTGGTAAAGTAAGTGCAATTGCACGATGGAATTATTTGTCATTTTTTTAAAGACTGACATCATATTTCCACATTCTCATGGTTACTTTTGGAAACCTAGACAAGATTAAACAACATAACTTTATTATTTGAGCAAAACTAATTTAGTGCTTCCAAAAGATTCAGAGAGTAAAGGAAAAATAAGCATGCAGTTTAGTGAGTCACAAACTAGCCGTTGTGATGGAACAAGTCAAAGTATGCTATTACAGGCACATGATAGGGAAAACACATAATTTTTAAATGCAATACCCAAAATAATGACTATGTTTCTCAATACAGAAAAAATAGACTCTTTCCTAGCAAGCCCCCATGAGTACTGCGTGTTCAAAATCACAAAGGTCAGGTACTAAGTACTCCTGCGATGCCATTGCCATAAGATCAGGATTGGACTCATACTTGAGGTCTTAGGTGAAATGAGTTTGACGGATTAGGTTCCCTTCCTGGCTGTCAGTACACTACATAAAAAACACGACACACATAGGGCTGAGTGAAACTAGCTGCTTTCTGCACAGGGAAATTCCTTGATAGAGTTAGCATGAAGACAAATGAACTGTTATCCCCTAAGAAAGGTGTCCCTTTAGGTTAGACTCCAGGATAGCAACACCAAACAGAAAGCGCTCTTGACTCCATACAGCTGACAGACTCATTACCTTTGTAAATACCAGGGCTCAACTCTGAGTGCCTGGATTTCTCCCTGGCTTCTAGAAAGCACTCTTAACGCACAAATTACTGAAATAATAAAGAAATTAGAGTGAGAGAAACAAGGGTGATGTAAACAAATCCCCTTCATTGCCTGCCATCGAAGACTGTTTAAATTTTCTCCTTTATTATTATTGTGCTTAAACTCCCACTGTTTATTCAATGTCCCTTAAATATGCCATTGGATTCCATTATATTAGGAAGTTTACAAGATACTATTTTTCCTTAATGGGTAGCAAAATGAAACCACACATTGGATTAATTATAAAGTGCTAATGGCAGGATTCAAGGTAGCACCTCCCAGTGTCGAAAATTAATGCTTCCCCGTATCTTTTATGCAGAATTATTTACCTGAAAACTATTTTGTTTATGAAGCCACGTAATTGGTGTTTTCCTTTAATTGTTGACTATTTTCTTTCATTTTATACTTTCGTTATCACCTCATGACCAAACAGAACAAACTATATTTATGACAATTAATACCTTAAACATCGTTATATACTGCTTAATTTATAAGCATGATGTTTTATGTGTAATCATCTTTTTCTATAGTCATTTAAATGACTATATAGCATTTTATTATATAGAGTACATTAATGTACATCTTTTAAAATATATAACGTAGTCTAATTATATAAGTAGATCACTCATTATCATCATTACCTAAGGTTCTGTAAAAACCATGCCTTCCTCTCCCAGGAAACTGGTGTTTTCCCTGCAGGTATCTCCTTGTGATTTGGAGTCAACAGTCATACATCAGTAGACTCAGATACAAATCTGACACATTGTACAAGCTCTGCTTTTCAGGGCTGCTGCCTCATGCATTCCCAGCCACCTACCCTAGCTCAGCCACCAACCCTATGCACCTCTGTTGCCTGGACACAGCTAAAACATTGTGGTCAGTGTAGGTTTCCCCATGGCCTCTACCACTTGACCAGATCAATCTGTGAATCTCCAGGGAGTCTAACCTTTGTTGCCCCCCTGACAACCACAGAGAAAGTGGGGAATCTGCATACACAGTGCCATTAAAGCAGCAGAGTATGATTTTGAGGTGTATGGGGGGTGAGTAAATGGGGGAAATACATACAAGGGCACTATGGAAGTAAACTCTGCAACTCAAAGTCAACTTCATCAGCTCTGAGGTTTCCTGATTTATGGCCTAACAGAGATTCCCATCAATCAATCCATTGTACTTCTGTGGCTTCACACAAGGGAGCAACCATTGTCTTCCCTTGTGATAAATCCTTATTTTTGTTCCCCCTTGCTATTTTGTTTTATCCTCAAAATAAGACATCTAACACTTGTATCTGAAAACCTGAACCAAGAAAATAAGAACAATGATGTGTGTTGTGAATGCAGCAAACACTAAGCAAAAGGTCATGGTCTCACCCATTGCCTAAGAAGCAATAAGGGGAACTAGAAAATATCCCACGAATACATGATAAATCAGAATGCTTAGGAAAGTAAAGCAATACTCATAAGGAATTTTGTTTTAAATAGTTGGTAGAGCCAAAATCAAAGATTAACTTTTCATTTAAAGCACTAAGGATGTTGGAGGAATCATCACAGATGATACTAATCCATATTAGTATCTACTCTGATGGGTGAAGACATCAGAATGGGAAATTATCCTGCCTCCTGACTTATACTCATTTTCTGACTTTGTTTTCTTGCTGTTAGTGAATTTGAACCCCTCTAATACCTGTTAAGCATCTGAAAATCCTGGAGAAAGGTGTATTCAAGTTTTGCCTACTGTCTCAGGAGATTATTTTGCTATTGAGTTGTATGACTTCTTTATGTGGTTAGGATTTAGCCCATTCTCAGATATGCAAACGTTTTCTTCTAGACTATAGGTCTCCCCTTGATGTTGTTCAGTACACTGTCTGCAAACCCTTTACGCTGATGCAGAGTCACTATATAACTTTTGCTGCGATGTCTGTGCTTTTGGTGTGACACTTTCAAAACTTCACACCCCACAGTAATCTACTCCTATTTTTCTTCTTCTGGGAGTTGTAAACTTTAACTTTTAATCAATTCGAGATGATTTTTGTATATAGGAAGCAAAAGGGATTCTGTTTACTTTTGTTTTCCTTTTGTATGAAGATGCATAGTTTTTCCAGTGCCAGTTGTCTTTGTCTACTGAGTATCTAGGCTGCTTTTCTCAAAGACTAGTTGACTGTGTAAGTGTAGGTCATCTCTATGCACTCTGTCAATTTTTTCTTCAATTTGTTAGATTACACTATAATCACATCATTTCCCTTTCCATTTCTTCCCTCCAAAGGTTCCACTGAACCCTTTCATGCCTCAGTTTTGTGTCCCCACTTTTTTCTTTTGTTTTTAACACACGAAATTAAAACTTTATTACTTACTACAAACTTAGCAAAATACAAGAAACTTAAATACAGGTAGTGCCTGAATTCAAAGTAGTAATACAAAGGCCTTACAATACCTAGTTTTTATGACATATTTCTGATGGAATTTATTTCTTGCCATGTGAATTGGTTTCTTCTTTATTATCCATGTAATATATATATATATATATATATATTATATATATAAAATTTATATATATATATAAAATTTTCCATTTCAAAAAATATAGTTAAATGTTTTTAGCTTATTCACAGTTGCTGTCACATCATGTGTTTTAACAATTTATTCTCTAAGAGTGACAAAACAAAATCCACTCTTCCCAAAAGCTCTGTTTACTTTTACCACTCACTCTGTTCCCAATGACATCCTCAATAGATATCTTATGAATTTCAACAGTCTTGTTCACAGATAGCAGACATGTTCCCAGAAACACACATCAACACCTGGGACTATATGTAGACTGGGTCGGTCACTTAGGGACTGAGAAGTACTTCCTATATTCTATTTTCCAATTAGCAAATAGTTTAAAATATAGACATGGTATGTAGGACAGGGCAATTTTAAATGTACAAAATATTAAAAAATATTAGAAGAAAATTGATGATTAAATACATATCTAGTTCAATGTAATAAATCTATAAAATGTGTCTCACTTTTCATTAATTGTTGTTGTCTACATCTGCTATTGTGTGTAAGTAACAATATGGAGATATTTATACAGTATGAAGATTGGTCATGGTTATTTTCATATATTCTGCAAGCCTGTACTTTTTAATTATAAGTTTAATCCATTTACATTTAGAGTATCTGCAAGAAAAGCACTTATTTTGACTAGTTTCCCTCTAGTTTTCTGTGTATTCTGTTTTTACTTTATCAATACTTTCCATATTGCCTCCTTTTGTAACTAATTCATTAGTACATTATATAGTTTAGTTATTCTTTTTATTTTCATATATTTCAAATATTTCTTTAATGGTTAAATTGAATTTCACACTTAGTATTTGAACCTTATAGCAACTCAGTTTCAATAATGTGTTCTGCATGACATTTAAATGTTCTTTTTTATGTTACTTGGTTCTCTACCTTTACAATTACCATTTCAGTAAATGTCCTTGGGCATTGTAAACCCATTAACCTCAATTTTTAATTATTACTTTGTGCATTTACCTGTTCAGTTATATAGAAACACAGAATTCAGAGTAAGAGACACGTAATAGTTGTTGGCTTTTATATTTTGCTAAAGAAATTCTGCTGACTTGAAGTAACTTGTCAGTGTCTTTTTATCTAACTCTAAGAATTTAATGTTATCATGTCTTATATTAAAGTGCTGTTATTGAAAAAAACTCCTTCAATTCCTATTTATCTGGAAATATTTTTATCAGCTGTTAATTGTGTGCTGACTCCCTGTATTGGGTAACTTAACAATATATCTTCTGAATTCCTTTGAAATTCCAAGTTGGTGTTCCTTGTGGTTTTTGAATATGACTATCTTCCATTAAATTTGAAAATGTTGTGGGTATAATCTGCTCAAATTTATTTTCTGTTATTTTGTTGCTAGTGTCTTTCCCTTGAATTGACATTGTGAATATGTTTTTATGATACCTCATAGAGTTTTTAGGGCTTGTTTTAACCATCTGTTGCCTCGACTTACCCCTCAAGATAAATCATATCTTAGAGATGTGACCCAAAATAAACTCTTCATTTCTAAAGCTGCTCTTATCAGGATTGTTTCTTATAGCAACAAGAAGGTAACTTTGACACAGACATTTAATATATGAACTAATTATACCATGCCACATTAGTTATTGTTGTTGTTATGATAAGCAGCATGACCAAAAGGGAAGAGCTTCTTTTGGCTTTAAGTTCCAGAAGGAGAGTCCATAAAACAGCAGGTATGTTAGCATAAAGTCACAACAAGAAACTATAAGGGTATATCTTCAACTGCATGAATACTGCTGACAGCAAACTGAAAATCACCAGTGATGAAGGCTTCATGTTCTAAAAGTTCTATTACTTCCCCAAACACAGTCACCATCTGGGGACCAGGTATTCAAATACATGAGCCTATAGCGGACATTTCTTATTGAAACCACCATATGGTTGTATAATTATGCCCCACCAGGTAAAAGATACATTTTGCCCATTTGCCAAATGCTACTGCTTCCTCTAAATGAGAATACATCTCTTTGGTAATCTGAGTCTGGGTTGACAAGGACAGTCTATTTTAAGAAGACATATTAACTTATAACAAACAAAAGGGAAATGATGCTTGAAATGGTTTTAGTGTTAGGAATTAACAATGATTATAAGAAAATTTTTAACTTGGTACTTGGAGACAGCAGGCCTGGCATACAAAATGCAGTGATTGATGAGGGTTATATTAGAAGTTTTATTATTTGGTCAATTATTTGATTCTTTGGCATTCTCATTTTCTTTTTCTTAGAGGTCCTTGGCATTCCATCTTTTTCTTTTAATTTTTATTTATCCTTTGGTAATTCCACACATGAAAACAATGTTTAAATAATATCTACCTCACAGTTCCCTCCAATCATCTCCTCCTGAACATGTCATTCTGCTTCAAGTTCCATGCCCCCTCCCCAGTCTCTGTTGGTCTCACACATGCATGGGTGAAAAGCACTATGCATTATAGTTGGGCAATCTACCATGGGTCATAGAGCAAAACAAAATTATTTTTCCATTCCTGATGGCATTCATCAACTGCCAATGGTTCCAAAGCTTGGGTGTGGGGTTGCACCAGCCCCCTCTGGCTTCATATTGTAGTCTGGACTCTAAACTGGCTTTATGATACACAGGTCTTTTACCCATCACAACAGCTGTGAGTTCATAAGTGTAATGTTCCTGTCATATCTAGAAGACACCTTTTAAAACTTTAGTTGCATTCCTGTGTCAACCTTTCTACTTGTTTACAATGTTGCTGACATCAGATATTTTGACTTAGACTCTTGATGAGGTAACCTGTACTTCCACACATGGAATGATTTACTGAGTTCAGTTTTATCATATGTACCACATATGCAACATATAATTAAGACGTGTTATGAGGTAAACTTTCTTTGTAATCAACTTTATAGTAAAGATATCTAAGCAGCTGTAATAGTACTTTTCATTGGGACTGCCAGCCTGCAAATAACAACATGTAGACTTACTATTAATTATGAAAAGTTTGGCGTTTAGCTTAGGCTTGTCCCCAACTGACTCTTCTAACTCAAATTGACCCATTTGTATTAAACTATGTTCCTCCATATGGCTTATGGCTGTTATCTCTTCTGCTTGCTCTGTATGTCGTTGAGTCTCTGCCTTCTCCTTCCTTGAGTCCTTGTTGTCCCTTGAAATTCCACCTAACCTCTTCCTGGCTAGCTATTGGCCATGCGTCTCTTTATTAAACCAAGATGTTTCTTTATTAAACCAAGATATTTACAGTGGAAACAAATATTCCATAACAGTTCCTCCTTTTTGAATAAATAAAAAGGAAGGCATTTAACTCTAACACAGTAAAACTATATTAAGAAAGACAATTATCAGGTTAGAATTGCATTCTAAAATTTCAGTCCATTAATATTTGGAAAATTCAGACAAAATACTCTATTGTCCATTTTATCTTCATAAGTCAAAAGTTTTATATCTAAACCACTTTCTATCATAACTTGTTTTATCACCTTAAAAATATCTTTTAGACCTTAAAACATTTTAGACAAACAACTTAAGCTTTTATGTCCCTCAACCTTTATAAAGTTTACATCTCTTTTATAAGTTACTTGTTTTTGAATTTGGTAACAAAGAAAATGGTATGACTATCTAATCTTCAACTTCAACAGAAATCTGAGAAAGATATAATATTATATAAGTAAACAGGAAGTGCAGAGTAAGCAACATCCAAAACTACAGAAATAAAAGACAGAGCTGGATGAATGGACAGCCACCCAAGGTTCCTCTGTAATGCTGGGACATCCATCTTCAGCCTACAGGCCTAGAATAACTGACAGACATTTCTGTGAAGCACCTTCTTTTGTGTCCTGATGTTTGGACAGCATACAGTTAGCAGTTTCTAGTCCAGCAGTTAACTTTGCCACAAAAAGAAAGCTTCACATGAAGGTCCTTTGATGACTATTAACTTTTCTGAAGTATAAAAGCAGACTTATCTCACTGTCATAAAAAGCCTGTTATTAAACAATCTTAAAAGCCATGTTCTGTAGGTCTCTGAAGTATTTGAAGACCATCTGTCTATCTAAAATATATCTCTGTTTGACCTGGAAAAGATGGCCACAAATTTGATTGTTAGATGACTAACTACTAACCTGTATTCCTTATTTATCCTAGATACTTTGTAATAATAGCTTTCAAGGATTAGAAATTTATATTACACCATTAAATGAGCTGTATAGGTACAATACCTTAAACAAGAGTATAAACATATGTATAGTATAACAAAAGTAACCTTAAATTAGTATCAATATACAAAAACTCACATCAATATAAAACACTTAAGACTAGTGGTTACTCTTTTAGTTTAAAAGTAGTTTCAATAATCTATCATTTATTCTATCCTTCCTATATCCACCCATCCCATTTTCTTTTCAGAAAGGGATCACTGAATCTAACCTTTTTGCTTAGTTTTTTTTCCCCTGATCATGATTAGTAACAATTTGCAACCAATCTTCCTATATGATGACAAACATAAATAATCCACCAAACAACTATACACCCCACACCCCACCTCATGGGAATGTGGGTCTCATATTTTGTAGACTGATTCCTTACTGCCTGTGGGCAATGGCATCTTTATGGGACCCGGAGAAAATTTGGATAATGTTCAAGTCCTCTGAGACCTAGCTGTTTTCCAATATCAGTGAGATAGAAAAATACAGGGCTTATCTGAAGTCCAAACTGGAATAGTGCATGAGGCTAGACCATCTCAGGTAGCAACTTTGAAGTTGTTCTAGATGTATAATTTTTTGAAAAAGACTGCAACATAGGAATTCTGAGAGTCAATATCACCTGGGCTACTTGTTTTTCATTGGTGTCTGGTCCTTTTTTATTCTGAAAACACACAAACTTTTAAGGGTAACATACATATCTACATTAATGCAAGTATGGAATGTGTGGTATACACAAATCAGCTAAAGATGATTTTTTTGGTCTATGTTTGAGCAGGTAAAAGGCATCTGTCAACTTTATGGGTCTATTTAGATTACATAACCAAGCTGTAATATAAATCTCTGTCCATCCATATGAAAGGATGGCATGTAATAATAAGTCATGAGGCCTATCTAGCCAACATGTTTCATCCAGTCTCAGAGTTGTTTGCAAATTGAAGGATCAGTGTGTCATCTGTCCTGTACTATTTCTTGGTTTCTTTCCTCATGTCTGTAGCCAAAATTTTCAGGAGTTCTCCTCTGATCAAATTGAATCTTAACTAATTTTTTGAGGAATCTATAGCTTTTTGTTTCCTGTGGAAACAAAAGCATAACCTCTTCTCTAATGTAATATATATCCTGGTTTCTATTTTAAAGTTAAGACATCCCCAACATATACAGGCTGTATCAATTTAGCAGTTCTTTTCACAGTCAATGACTCCTAGAAGCTGTTGCTTTTTGCTCATTAACATCGAAAATATTTAAAGCTAACAAAGCACTGTATATAATCCAAATGCCCTGTGTTATGTTTTTGTTTTGTTTTGTTTTTTCAAGACAGGTTTTCTCCGTGTAGCTTTGGAGCCTATTCTGGCACTCACTCTGTAAACCAGGCTGGACTTGAACTCACAGAGATCCACCTGTCTCTGCCTCCCAAGTGCTGGGATTAAAGGCGTATGCCACCAATGCCCAGCCCATGTTATAGTATTTTCCATCCTTATTTCTTTGATCTTACATTAGTCTCTCTTTAAAGACTGTCAATTTTATTATTTTAAAACTATTGATTTTTCTATGACTGTTTATACCCATTTTATTTTCTTTCTTCAGCATCTAAGCACATTTTTAAGCACACTGTAACCTGCTCAGAAGTTTTCTCAGCATGGATCTGACTTTTTGCACATCTGTAGCGTTCTCTGATCTTGTTAGCCAAACTTTAAATTGATAGGCCCTTTGCTGAACCACTATCTTATATCTCTAGTGGTTGGCACTGGCTCTTCCAGTCTGTTTAACCATCCCAGCTCTGGGACACACTGTGGCAGGGCCTCTTAAAAGAGCCACAACTCTGCAAGCAGCAAGCAGTGGGCTCTTTGTATGTACTGCATGTTGGACAACATTTGTAGTAGTACTATTTCTGTTGGGGCATCCAGCCCACATATAATGACATGAAGACATTATTAATTATGAAAGTTTGGGCTTTAGCTTAAGTTTGTCCCCAACTAGCTCTTATAACTCAAACTAACCAATTTATACTGATCTACGTTCTGCCATGTAGCTTGTGGCTATTAGCGTTCCTCCTACACATCCTGCCTGTATCTCCTGGCATCTCCAACTTTCTCTTGTCCAGAGTGCTTTCTGTCCCTAGAAGTCCTACCTAACTTCTTCCAGCCTACCTATTGCCATTCAGCTCTTTTTTAAACCAATCACGAGGTGCCTTGGCAAAGACACACCTTTGCAAGATAAGCAAATATCCTTCAACAAACAGCCATGAAAATTCTCAGCTTCTTGGCATATTTTGTGAAGCAGAATTCCATGCAAAAATGATTCTAACATTTTATTTCTGTTTTACTGTAATGGAAACCAGCTAATTAATTTACACATTGTTCAAACACCAACAAAAACCCTTCACTGTCCATTTCTATTGCCTGTATTTGGAGGTTTTTCTGGATCATTCTGTAGACAGATTTTCATATCACTTTATTGCTTGGAACATTATAGATTTATTTGTTTTCTATTTATTCCATTTAAAACAGGTGTTTCCTAAACTGTGGGCTTTGATTCTTTTAGAAATCAAATGACCTAAGACCATACAAAGCATATATATTTACATTATGATTCATAACTTTAGCAATATTACAGTTATGAAGTAGCAATAAAATAATTTTATGGTTGAGGGCCACCACAACATGAGGAACTGCATTAAAGGGTGCAGTATTAGGAAGGTTGAGAACCACTGTTGTAGACCGTGACTCCATGAAACTTGACACTTAATTTTATCTTTGTTTTCTAGCATTTATTTCAGTATCTTGAGATATGTATTCAAAAATTATCACCAAATTAATAAGTAAGTGTAAGCATGAATTTTTTAGGGAAACTTTTCACACTAGAGTGGTATAAGAAGATTTAAATTTCAAGAAAGCAAGAGAGAGAGAGAGAGAGAGAGAGAGAGAGAGAGAGAGAGAGAAAGAAAAGAAAATCAAGGTGACAATTTGTCTATCCTGACCGCAGTGTAAGCTTCATACTTAGTTTATTTAATTAATTGCAATAATAAATCAGCTTAAAGTATAAGACATGTGAGATATTCCCCTAGTTTATCAAAACCAATGAATTAGCATTATAAATTTCTAGTGATGTACTCAGAATATTTGAATATGATGCAATAGGGTAACTCTTCAGAGGCAAAGAGGGATTATGGCTGGTTAGGAAGTTAGTCCTTTGTTTTTGCCTTCCCCAAGTAGAACCACCTTTCTTATCGTCATCAGAATTATCCTTCTAAAGGGTTCCCACAGATATACATGAGACAATGGCTCACAAAATGTATCTCTGAGTGACATACCTCTGCTCTTTCTCAGCAAAAGCCTTTAGAGGGACAAAGAGATCGGATGTTCTATACACCTTCCTTTGTGCCTGCAGTCTATTCTCATTAGGAATCTGTGGGATACTGATAATTGTGATCTTGACTGACTTGTACTGATGTAGATG
This sequence comes from Cricetulus griseus, assembly GCF_003668045.3. NCBI lineage: Eukaryota > Metazoa > Chordata > Mammalia > Rodentia > Cricetidae > Cricetulus > Cricetulus griseus. Next base: position 10,464,390 of record NC_048601.1, read on the forward strand.
GAAAGTTGAGGACTCAGTGGTACAAGAGGTGGTGCTGATGTTGGACCACTGGGGGTAGGAGCAGGACCAGCGCCCTTCTAGGGATCTGTACTTCCAAACAGCTTCAGATTTCCTTTCTCAGCATTCAACATTAGCTGTCTTTCCCTTAAATCAGAAGAGGGAAATCCTTCATAGTATGGAGGTGCATGATAAAAGGAGAGCAGGCTTCTCTTTCTGTTGCCTGGAATAACGGCCTCACTAACTTTTGTATCTCCTCCTCCACTGGCTGAGCCTAAGAGCAAAATGCCCCCTGCAGAGCCATCAGCAGGGATGTCCAAGCCCTCACCCAGCTGCTGCCTCCCTCCCCTTTACTGGGGAGATCTCCCTTCTGTCTATCATCTGGAGACTCTTTTTCCTTTTGGGTTTCTCAGCTCGTTTACCAGACACATTGTTTTCCTTGTGCTGGAGGAATTGTAGTTTCTGTTTCTCTGAGGAGACTTCTCATGGATAGGACAGCTATTGATAAGATAGTCTGATTCCCAGCAGTTACTCTCACAGTGTCCAAAGGGAAAGCTTATTAGCTGGACTAAGTGTCAAAGCATATGTTAATGAGAGTATTACAGAAACACAACTGATAAGAGTAAAATATAAATATTACAATTAAAAAGTAACCAAAACCAGTAACATCTAGATGCAAAGCTTTAGTTTTTAATTCATAATAATGGCAAATTTGGTAAAAACATTTCATTTTTCTTTTACTTTGGGGCCAATAAAATAGTCCAATAAATTGACTAGTTTCTGAGATGTTATTCTGCATGGATTGATTTTACGTAAATAAAATAATATAAAATATCAGAGTACATTATTTTTATGATACAGTATTTCACAAAGGAATTACATGCTATTGCTTTAAAGATATATGAGTAGGAAATGTGCAAATGTTTAAATTTTGCTACAACAAATAGGGAAGAATGACTGGCATGTCTTTCTTAACAAAAAACCATGCCTCAAACTGAAAAGCAGTCATACTATCCACGGGCTACTGACATTTTAGATCAGAGACACTTTTGTGCCTTTATATGTTTTCTTCCCAGATTTTACTCAATTCTTTTCCAGCAAGTCTGATATACATTTACGTGTACCATTACTTATTGGCTTATTTTATGAAAGTGACACAGCATGCTAAAATACACTCACTTCCACACGGAGTCCGGAAAGCATCCATCCATCCATCCGTCCGTGTGCCCATCCGTCCGTCTGTCTGTCCGTCTGTCTGTCCATCCGTCTGTCTATCCATCCGTCCGTCTGTCTAGAAGCAGGTGAAATAGAGAAGTGGTGTAGCAAAGCCTAGACCAGGAAAGGAGGGGGAAGCTGAAACAATCAGAGCTAATTACAGCTCTCCCTTCCTACAGCACGAGAAAATGAGGAAAAAAGACAAAGGAAATAATAGCAGATAGAGCCCTCAAAGTCAGAAAGGGTTTCCCTTCACTACATTTAATTGTGTCCCGTGTATGTAATTCCTGATCCTCCAAATATAGTGTATTTATCATTTTTCATTATTTAATAATTTAAACATACTATTTATACTGATTTATTTTTATGTACATGTGACAACTTACTTCTGAAGGTAAAATTATTTGCAATTTACTAAAATTCTTGTAAAAACATACAAGTGTGCTCACAAAATTTAAAGGGTAAGTGTAAAGGAAGTATCCCATTTTCAAACATCTGGACCTAGGAAATCGAAACAAAATTTGTTTGAAGCTGACTTTTCTTTTCTCTGGGAAAGAGAGAGAGAGAGAGAGAGAGAGAGAGAGAGAGAGAGAGAGAGAGAGAGAGAGGAGAATGAGAATATCTTTTTACTACTAGAATAAAGTTTTCTTTAGTAAAAATCAAGACAACATTAACAAAAACACAGAAATGGAAATAAGCAAAGGTCAGCGTAAGGAATTAATCCTATTGCATCAGGTTGAATGGGCAATGTGCTGGTTTATCAGATCAGATCCCTTGCCTCGAGTCTGGCTACCTGGCTCAATCTTGGGGACCCATATGGTCTCCAAAACACAACCCCCCTACGCACAAAGTAAATAAACAAATGGTTCTGATTCTAGTTTCATGAGAAAGAGTGCAGTTTTTAAGGCATCAGAAACATTTATCCCACAGAGGACTGACATCTTTTGTCACCTCTCAGAAAATTTAATCTTCAACTTGCTCAGTTCTATTTAAGTAGATACTGTAGAACAGTGGAGTTATGATCTAGGCTTACAGATGTGTGATATAGCTCTGTGAAGAGAAATGGTTTATAATTCTCTGAGGCTTTCCTCCTCATAAAGGCTCAGTCCCAGCCTTGCCTTAATAATATTGATTTTTCTAATTACTAAGTTATTACTTGGGACCTCCAATTCGGTGTGGTTGATTGGACACTGCTTCTTAGACTTCACCACTTTCCAAAGATGTGTAGTAATAAAAATCATAAAGACTTCAAGGAGGTACCTAGAGAAAATACACGCAGATGAGTGAGGTCAACCAATTTTGGAGAAACGAAAACACAGAATGCTAACTAAGGAGACCAGAGGAAGCATAGCCTCTCTGCTTACAGATGGGACACAGAGGGAGTCAGTACGAATGCTCTGAAGGAAACAGGATGCTAGGAGTTCATCCAAAGGCAGGGGTCAAAAGAGGAACAGAGAGGATGTATGCCTGAGAGGATGTATGAGAAGCAATTGGGCTCCTACTATGCACAACAAAGACAATTGTCCAACTCATGCCTGTCCACTAATCAGCACCATTCACTGAAGACATGGAATCCAAGGGATTCAGGGCCAGGCGCAGAAGTCACACAGAGAAATGCCAACAGGGTTGGTTTAAGAGCAAGAAGCTCAGGGTGGGTAAGCAAGTCTTTCAGGATCTCCAAACAGTGGGGTCTGTGAGGCAGAGGGAAACTGGAGATGAGGAGGCGGTCAGTCATTGAGGAGATGTTAACACAAGGGTGGCTGTTCACAGGTGTCTTCTTCTGTACACATAATCTTACATACAGCTTGTATGTCATGGAGAAGACTGTCCCTCATCCACAATTACTTCTGGTATCACAGCAGAGTGTAGTATAGGAAAAGGGAGGGAATGGTGTATAAACCTAGAGACTGGCTGCATTTTATATATACTGATGCACATTATGTCTGTGCATATGTATGCATGCATGTAGGGATTACATGTACGCACGCACATTTTGAGGTATAGACAAAAACCTGATGCTTACTGGGATGAATTTGTTTTCAGAGATGCAACTGCAAAATAGTGTGTGGCTTAACTGGGGGTTTAAATATTGTACCCAAAGGAAACAAGGCCATCACTTTGGGAAGAACAAGCCCTCATGTGTGTATTTACAGCATTGTTCACCACACAGAGGCATGGAAACAACCTGTCCCTCAAGAGAATGTAAGTAATCAGACTGTGGTGTGACACACACACACACACACACACACACACACACTCAGAGCTCCGAGAGAGAGAGAGAGAGAGAGAGAGAGAGAGAGAGAGAGAGAGAGAGAGAGAGAGAGAGATCATTCAAGCTTTAAAAGGAGGACAAACTGCTATTTCCCATAATAGACGTTGGGGTTGTTAGGCCATATGAAGTAAAGCAGAGGCAGAATAGAAATGATTACATCATCTCACATATCTACTATACCTTTGAAAAATGATTGAATATAATAATGGAGATAGAGAATAAAACACTGGGAATGACCAGCAGAGCGAGATAAGTGAAGGTGAGGATTTAGATCTAAGGACAGGAAGAAACAAATACGCAGATTTTGTAAATCTGGAGATCTGATGGACCACACCAGGTCAGTAGTTAACAGCGCAGTGTAATTGATTTTTTTTTTAAAGTAAATCAGGACCATTCTCCACAGGAGAGAATAATGACAGCTGTGATTGATGGATATGGGAATTTGTTTCCTTGTAGCAACCACTTTACAGTGTGGACATTATCTCATAACACCATGTCATGTGCCTTAAATATATAGAATGAAATTTAAGGAGAAAGCCGTGCTACTTGACACGTGTCAGTGCTGCTCACTAACACATGTCTATCCATGTTCATTTGTAACTGCCACCTTCCCAGAGAGTCAACATGTGCGTGCAAGCTTCTGACATACTACGCAAAACTGAAGTGTGTGTGCTGGATGACTGACACTGTAAAACACATATTTTTACTGCGGGTTCTCGCTACTTGTCTTCTGTTTGCACTTCAATTCTCTAACAAGATTATTATTGGTAAATTATGTGTTGAAAGGTTAGTTTATACCAGAAGACGGTACCGCCAAGGCAGATTTATAATGCCCCTGCTTTTTAACAGATGAGCATCACTTCTCATGGTGTTGAGGTCCGCTGGCTTAGATAAACTCACTCATTGAAATTTCTGTCTCCACACAGCCCAGTCAGTCTTCTGTCCTTAAGTGGAGGCTGTCAGGTGGCTGTAATCAGATATCTGAGAAGAGCTTCTAAACACAGCAACTTGGAGGAAGAGTGAATAGAACGAAACAAACAATAAAGTGGAAAAAGTCAAGAGAAAAAAGATAACAGTGCAAGGTAGCACTCTAAAAGATGGTGTGTGTGTGTGTATGTGTGTGTGTGTGTGTGTGTGTGTGTGTGTGTGTGTGTGTGTGTGTCTGAGCACACACATGTATGTGTGCATGTAACAGCAGTTTATAAACTATGCAGATCAGAGAACCTATGTGATTCCTGCTCTTTGCATGTTTGTTCAAAGTCAAAACCACTTTCTTGATACTGTAGATATCATTTTCCTTATTTGCCCCTACTCTCATAAGTGCAACCAAGAGTTCTCCAGACGCAACACAATGCATGATGCCATGTGGTAAATCAGATTCTGACATATTTTTGCTTAATGCAGCTGTCTTCTGTCAGAATGCTCATTAAAATAGTACTTCTTACTAGTATGTGACACGGTTAGTGTTATTTGTAAATTAATAAATGTTTTAATAGATTTATGTATCACTTAATAGTGGATATGTAAGTTCTTAAAATGTTTCCATATAGCAGTCTTAGCGGTGTGCAAGTTTCACAGCATGTACTTGCACAGACTGAATCAGATCTGGTGTGTTGAGGCCATGTAAGCTTAAGGGACTGAAATTGTGTACACAGTCTCTCATGGAGTGAAATGCCACCATGTGACACATATCTGCTGCTCAGCTCAGGTTTCTAATACAATACTCATGAACAGAACCTTTACAAATAAAAAGCACTTTGGGATCATCAGTAAATTTCAATATGTGGGGTTTGGAGACCAAGATATTTGAGAACCAGTGACACGCAACATGCAAAATATGTATCACATATGATATATATATATATATATATATATATATATATATATATATATGCATGCAGAAACATGAAACACACACACTGTACTTGCTATCATAAGGACCATGAAATAAAAAGAAAGTCTCTTGATAAAGAAACATGATAATGTTTATACAGCCTTAATGCGGTGGCTCTCAGCTTTCCTAATGCTGCTACCCTTGAGTACAATTGCTCATGTTGTGGTGACCCCTAAGCCCAAAATCATTTTGTTACTACTTCATAATTGTAATTTTGCCAATGTTCTGTTGTGGTGATACATTATTTATGATCTAATAAAGCACTGGGGATCAAAACACAAAGTTAGTCACAGTCATACAGCCAGGTAGTGGTGGCTCACACTTTTAATCCCAGGAGTCAGGAGACAGGCAGATGGATCCTGTAAGTTCAAGGCAACCAAGGTCTACACAAGAGTGAATCATCTGAAGGAATAACAGAGCTCACTCCTTTAATCCCAGTACTAGGGATTAAAGTACTAGGGAAGTATAAAAGGAAGAAGCAAAGGGTCCCATATAAGATTTAGTTTCCAGACAGGGAAATCATTGACTCTGAGGATTCATGGAGACAGGATGATCCATTTCAGTGTGAGGCAGAGGGGAGAAGGAAGAGCTAGTGGCTGACTGCTTTGCTTTTCTGGTCTTTGGGGGCTTGATTAGCTCATAAACAATATTATCCACACAGTATGCATTGTAAATATCCGATATGCAGAAAATGCCCTGGGAGACTCCCAAAGCGGTCACAACCCACAGATTGAGGACCATCTCTTTAATGTTTTGGTGATAGAGTGATGATTTAAAATAAATAACCTAGAATTGTAAAACATTATTGATGGATTAAAGAGCCCGATGAGTGATTAAGGTTGCTTGTTGCTCTTTTAGAAGACCTGTGTTCAGTTCTCAGCATCCACCTCACAGCGCACTGCCATCCGATGCGAACTGGTGTACGTAAACTCACATGGAGCTCATACAGATGCATAAAACAGAATAATAAATCCTTTCAAAAATGCATAATTCAAAAAACTCCTCCAAATAAATTGCAAAGACAAAAGAATGGAATGTGCAAAAAAAATAGGTAATAATTCCAAAGCTTCCCATACCCAGTAGTGAGAATTTCAGAAAAAAATTATAGCATTAATTCAGAGAAACAATCACACAAAGTCACAGAACTACAGGACAAGAATTGCCAGAATAAAGGGGATAAACACAGTAAATGAACAAGAAAAATCACCTCAGGTGCTCCACAGTTCATAGCATTGAGAACCAAAATACTTTAAATCACTCCTTCAAAAATAATAATAAAAAAACTGACAGATGCATAATGTCTCAAGAAAAAAAAACAAAAGTGTCCGACTGACTTTGAAAACAAGATTTATTTATTTTGGCTTTCCTTCTCCTCTCATGCATTGCATCGGGATCTCTGGCTGGCATTCCTCTACTGCTCCCCACATCTCCACTCACCCAGTTCCACTCCTCCTTCTTTCTCTTCAGTGCCGAGCAGGCCTCCCAGGAACATCCTCCCAAACATGGCCTAACAGGATGCTTGCTCTAAGACTAGACAAACTCTCACATCAAGGCTGGAGGAAGCCGCCCAGGAAGAGGAAAAGGTTCCCAAGTGCAGGTGAAAGAGTCAGAGACAACTCCGCCCACATGTTTGGAGTCCCACAAGAATACCAAGCTACACAACCATAAAGTATATGCACGGGACCTAGTTCAGACTCAGACACATACAGGCTCCATGTTTGTGGCTTCAGTCACTGTGAGCCCCTATGAATCCTGCTTAGTTACATCTGTGGTTTCTCTTCCTGTCCTCTACACCTCTGGCTCCTATAATCCTTGCTCTCAGGTTTCCCTGGCTCCACCTGGTGTTTGGCTGTACGTCTTTGCATTTGCTCCCTTCAGTTGCTGAATGACTCCCCTCTGATGACATTTGGGCTGGGCACCTAACTATTAGTATAGAAGAATATTATTAGGACTCAAGTGGAGACACATGGATGAACACAGACTTGGAAATTCTGTGGCATTCAGGGTTGTCTCTCTTGAATAGGGAAGGAGATGTAGAACAGATTTTGTGGGTACATGGTGAGCAGGTGGGGATGGGAACAGAAGGATGGGGCTATGGATAGGAGGGATGGAGAAAGAGAGCACTGGTAGACACAACTGGTATTGGGGGACATATGAAGCAAAGTAGAAACAGAGTACAGTGGAAACTACTTGGAATCTACTTGAGTGACCCTGGTAATGAGGGATACAGAGCCCAAACTCTCTGTCTTCTATAGCCAGACAAAGCTCCTAACAGTGGAACTGGGACATCAACCCAGCCACAAACCTTCCACCTGCAATTTGTCCTGCCAGCAAGATATTCTGGGACAATGGTGGTGCTCAACTTGAGGGAGTGGCCAACCAATGACTGGTCCAATTTGAGGTCCACACCTCGAGAGGGAGGCCCTGTCTGACACTGCCTGGATTGCCCGAAGCCTAAGGCAAGACAGCCCAGAGAACCAAGACTGAACCAGACATGACTGGCCAACAGAAAAAAGAAAACAACAAAGAAATGATTTATTTTACTTTGAATTGTGTATACTGATAGTGTCTGTGTAGGAATGTGTGGATATGAGTGCAGTGCCTAAGAGGACAGAAGAGGCCGCTGATACCTAGAGCAGTAGTTACAGACAGTCATGAGCTGCCCAATACAGCTGCTAAGAATCCAAGGCAGGCTTTTTGGAAGAACAGTGCCCACCCTCACCCACTGAGCCATCTCTCCAGACCTAGTATAACATTTCTAGTGTGTGAAGCATATTTCAGACTGAAATGTCACATTCAAACTTTCAATGAAAGGTTTAAATAAAATGACCCGGAGACAACCACAGTCACCAAGGTTTTTTTATTTTTTTATACTTATTTCTAAGTAAAGCTCTGAAAGAATGGGTAGTAAATCTATAAATGTGATAGTAATGAGTACAGAAAACAAGGGAGACATTCCAGAATGTCACATAGAATTTCAGGGTCTACAGTAAGCTTGAGGAACAACCTAGCCATGGAGAGGCAGGGTGCCCAGGAAAACATTTCCGGGTGAAACTTGTGACCTGGTATACTCCCCCTGCCCACAGTCTAACATCGCTATAAGAAGATAACTGATTGTTGGCACATAGGGATTAAAATTACATTTGGATATAAGGGAATTATCCCCAGACAAAAGGGACATTTGAAAGAAAAACTCAACATAACATATCACTCTCAACTTACCTGGGCAACAATTCATCTGAAAGTTATTGATCCCTTTTCAGTTGGCTGAAATGGAAATCTTGTGAGCTTTACTAAGCAATGAAAGAAAAGGCAAGTCAGTAGAAGACAGTGAGGACAGCCACTGTGAATGCCCTGAGATTCAGACTCAAACACAAACCAATTTATGTGTAGGATCTCAGGATATTTTAAGTAGCAGTAGAAAGGTATAATTTCATATTTATGAAATTAAAATGAAATTTCACATACTCTTTTATAATATAATGATGATACTTCATACTTTAATCAGACAATCTGAAGCACTTTATAAACATTAGCAAATTAAGTCCCACAATACCCCATGTGGTAGTTAATAATAGTCATTCATTATATACTCAGTAGTTGAAATGAGACATCAAGAGATTAAGTGATTTGCTTCAAGATCATGCATGCCCTGAGTTTCAGAGAATAGTCGTCTTCAATTGCCCGTGTATTTTGCTCTAGCTGTCAATATTCTCTTATCATTTGTGTCACTTCAGATAATGGGCTGAGCTCTCTATTTGGTGTCATTATCTGGGATGCAGGATCTCTTGACCACCTTATAAATGTATGAAATTTCCCCATTTCCCCTTGGGTATGCTCTAGCATAAACCTACTGCTTATGAAATTTCTTTTTTTTTTCCCCAAGTGTATTTCTTTTTCTTTTTTTAGTTCAAATTAGGAACAAGCTTGTATCACATGTCAGTCCCTTCTCCCTCTCCCTCCCCTCCCCCCACTCCTCCCCTCTACCCCAGACCTACTCACCACCCCATCTACCCTCCACTCCCCAGGCAGGGGAGGGCCCTCGATGGGGGCTCCCCAAAGTCCACCACACCATCTTGGGCCGGGCCTAGGCCCTCTCCCATGTGTCCAGGCCGAGAGTGCATCCCTTCACGCAGGTAAAAAGAAATAACTTTTAGGTTAGAACCCTCAGAGTTCTACCGGTTAACAATCCATCTATACCCTTGTCCTGAATGAAGCTCAGAGAGACTGGATTATGCCTGGGCCCCACTCCTAAGAGACCATTGTGTTCCTGAAAGTGTGCCAACAGAGGCAGGGTTACCTCTGAACCAATACTCAATCTCATTATCAAAAACCACACAAGGGGACATTCCCAGGCCTAGTGAGAGATAGCACACAGAGCTGTGCTCCAGCCCAGTTCTTGGGTCAGCTTGCTGCCTCATGCTGCTGCATGTGGAAGCTAGAGCAGGAGGCCAGGTGTCTTCCATCATCACTTCCCACCCTATTGTCTTCTCACTAAGTGGTTCACTGAATCAGACGGTTGCCAGGCAAGGACAGCCATGCCCCAACTTTATGTGGGTGCCAGAGATTCAAACTCGGGTCCTCATGCTGCAGAACAACTTTCCATTTTTATATTTTCCATTTTATTTAATATCAAATTCCCTCATTTAATATCAAGTTTCAAATTTAGAGAACCTGTCTTGACTTGGATTTCCCAATGAATACAGGTTGACCAAGATTTGGGGTCTACTTGCCTCAAACTCCTAAATGTTGGGATTATTTTAATTTCTTTACCGTTTTCCATTTCATACTTATTTTAATATTTATGACTCCCTCTTCTTTTTACCTTTCCATTTTCTATCTTTTTAATTCTCTATGACAATTATTCTTCAACTACACAGTTTTAGAAACATTTCCCATGAGAAACAAAGAGTAAAGTGATTCATAAACACTAAACCAGAACCACAGGACATATGCTAAAGAAGCATACAGAAGAAGGATAAACATATCATTAATGGAAAGACAGAAAAAAAAAACTGAAACAGTAAATAAGCAAATGGGGAATTAAAAATGACCAGACAAAAAATAATAGCAAAACAACAAGAACTAATCCATAGATTTAAATATAAACATTAATCATTAGTAGTCTTGATTCTCATACCCTAAATGGATGGACAGTGCTGCTCCCAGAAGTCAGGAGTTATTCAATGAAAATGTAAGGGCCAGGCAGGGGATACCTCCTTATGAGTTATTGGTCAAGGATATGCCAGTGGAACCCAAAATAATACATGTTTATGCCACTGTTCTTGCAACCCCAAGGCAATGAGAAGGCAAGACCCTGTTGTGAAGACACCACCAACATTGGTTGTAGGACATCAAGAACTAAATCTTCATTTGACCATGAAAGTCTCTCTTTGGTGGCTAGCTTTGGCAGTGCTGAGAGGTGACATGTAGGCTGTCTAGGGAGGAAAGCTTCACAGTAGTATTTCATATCTGACACTGTAAACCTAATCAAAAGCCCAAGGCTGAGGAAATCCTAGGCACTGGAGGAGAAATGACTGATTTTTATTAAATAATCTAGTCAGGTAATCATCTTAATGTTTTTGTTTATATTCTGTGGCAATATATTATTTATGATTTATTAAAACTTGCCTGAGGATTCAGAAAGCCCGAAGATTCAGAAAGCAAAGTCATCCACAAGCCCTAGAAGCCAGGAACACACCTTTAATCCCAGCATCCAGATGCTAGGAGGTGGTGGTACACACCTTTAATCCTAGGACTCAGGATTAAAAGGTAGATGGATCTCTATGAGTTCAAGGCCACCCAGATCTACACAAGATTGATCCAGTCCTAAAGAGAAACAGCTCACACAAAGATGATCTCAACACCTGGGATCACAAGCCTTTAATCCCAGAATTAGGGAGATATGTAAGACAGGAGCAAGGTCTCAGTATCAGGCATTCATTCTCCAGCCACATTGAGGATAGGAGGCCTTCACTCTTCAGCCACATTGATGACAGGAAGACATTGAAGTCTCCGGATTCTTCACCCATGCTGAGGAGAGATTACAGTCTAAGGTTGGTGGAGCCATGTAGGGGAAGCTGTAGCCATGCCTTCTTAGGGGCTGGCTACAGGAGTACCTGGGCAGGCTTGTGAGGGCGTGGTCAGAGTGAGTAGGGGGTCTGCCTTTTGGTTTCGGTTGCGCTCTCTCTTGGCTGCTTGCTGTACAGACTACCACCGGCTGACTGGTTCGCTCTGTAAGTAAGGCTTTTCCCTATTAAATACCCTTATATTTCTACCTGACTCCGTATTGGTAATTTCCTACTATAGAGCCAGGATCAGCCCTTTCAGTCTGAGATAGAGAGATAGCTAGTGCCCGGCTGCTTTGCTTTTCTGATTTTCAGTTTGAAGATTGAACCCCAGTGTCTGTCTCTGGGTCTCTTATTTATCATGCAACAATACTCCTAGAGAGCATCGGTGAGAAGCTTCTTTTGCTATGGGTAGTGCTTAGTGCAGAGACTCATAACTGGTAAAGCACTGAGAATAACAGTCTGTAAGTGATAACCCGTAAACGGGTTATCAATAGAAACCCCTTAGCTTGACCCAATGTTTAGGAGACATCTTGGAAGAGTGGCCAGAAGGGATCTGACAGCCAGGGAATAGGGAGGAGAGCCGTGAAATGTTATCTTCTGAACATTACAGGGCTGGAGCACACATCAAGGTATAGCAGCTACGGTTGCCTACATGCAACGGGCACAATGTGAAGATGAAGCTAAGTCAAAATTCTAGCATTGATGGCGGATGTTATGTCAAGGCCCCAGCCATAGATGTCTGGATATTGGCAGTTAATGGTCACTGAAGGAAGAAAATAATTTTGGTTGGGGGTTGTGACCACTGGTCAGCTGCCCATGCTTCAGTGGATGTCCCCATACCCATTTGCTCATTAAACTAATTAAACTGAGGGTACTAATTATTATTATTATAAAGAATACATAAGTCAGAAGGTTGAATGGAACTAAAAATAAAATGACTATAGAAATACTAATACTTGACAAAGTAGGCTTCACACCCAAGTTATCCAATGAGATTAAAAATGGGGAGGCTCTTTTTATTGATAAAGAAAAAAACCCATCCAGAAGATACTGCAGTTGTGAATATATAAACCAAACATCAGCACATTTATTTGTAAAAGAAGCACTACTGGCCACTGAAGCATAGATTGACCTCATTGCAAGAATAGTGGATAACTTTAGTGCCTCACTCTCATCAATAGACAGGCCATAGAGAAAAAAGTGTCTAAGTAACATCAGAGTTAAGTCACATTATAGATCAAATAGACTTAATAAATGTCTGTGGATATTCCACACAACTGTGACAAATTGCACATTCCCCCCAGAAAGCCATGAACTTGCTGTAACATAGACAACATTTGGAAGAAAAAAATATGCTTTAATATGAACAATAAAGTAAAAGATAATTTGTATTATTATTTAACAATTCAGGGTGTGTGTGTGTCTCTCTCTCTGTGTGTGTGTCTGTGTGTGTGTGTGTGTGTGTGTGTGTGTTGTGGCATGAAAAGCAAAAGACCAGAGACAGATATTGGGGTTCAAGCTTCAAACTGAAGATCAGAAAAGCAAAGCAACCAGACACTAGCTCTTACTTCTACCTCAGTTCAGACCAAAGGAGCAATCCTCAAACTGCTCCCGACTTCACTGCTCCTCAGACTCATTCAGACTGCTATGCTCTCCTCAATCTGGCTAGAGATTAACTCTCAGCCTGAATGCCTCTACCTTTTATACCTCTCAAATCCTGGGAGTGAGCTCTGGTTCACTCTCCAATAGCACAGGGTGGTCTTGGACTCAGATCCATCTGCCTTTCTCCTGAGTCCTGGGATTAAAGATATGTATCACCACCACTGCCTGATCTCTAAAGCTTGAGGCTGGCTTTGCTTTCTGATCCTTAGGCAAGCTTTAATAAGTTATAAATAAAATATCACCACAGTGTGTAATAGTAGTAGTATTTTGTCACATTCATGCCCCAACCCCATTAAGTGTTCTCATTGCCTTCCTAATCTCACTGGATTTTTTCTTATTTCCAACAGTCCCCCTAGTAGCCTTCATGGCTTTTGTGTAGCTGTGTGAGAAAGACAACCAAGTTTAATTCAGATTGCTGTCATGAGCATAGGTGGGTGTTATTTAATCAAGCATGGGGAACTAAACAATGATTGCACCATTGAAGAAAAGGACTATCAATCCTCCAGCAACTGTCAATACCTCCTAAAGGAAAAGTGGGAACCCATAATCCTCTTGCCAGTCCATGGTGAATGCCAGCTGGTCGCTTTAGGGTAGGTCTTCTCTAGGTACCCACAGCTGTTGTGAGCAAAACAAGGGCAGTAAGCTCTCTCCTAGAACCTGTGGCCTCCTCAACCACAGGCTCTTAATTAGGCTTCTAATATCAGGCATGACTTCCCTCCTGAACAGTGGACCTCAAACAACAAGAAGGTGGTTGGTTTCCCAAATACTTTTTACAATCACATTTTGAATGAGCTTACAAATGGTAGTTTTCTGTGTGATCTTTTTAATCCACTGTTGGTGATGGTTAACCCACTCACCAACAGTTCCTTCCCTTCTACAAATCAAGCTTGAAATTTTCTACCAACATTATTTCTCCATTTCAGACTAGAACTCAACAGCAAAATAAACTGCAAGACAACTCAAAGCCATTGGGAAGCAACAGTTTAATGTTCAGTTTTCATTAATGAAATCATGAAGGAAATCGAGCATTACCTAGAATTGAAGAAAAGAGAAACCACAATATACCAAGCATGCAACATATAATGAAAGTGGTTTTAAGAGAGACATTTGTAACTATAAATGCCTGTTTAAAAAGAAGCAAAAATCAGGCTGGGCGTTGGTGGCACATGCCTTTAAAGCCAGCACTGGGGAGGCAGAGGCAGGCAGATCTCTGTGAGTTCGAGGCCAGCCTGGTCACCACAGTGAGTGCCAGGATAGGCTCCAAAGCTACACAGAGAAACCCTGTCTCAAAACTCCCCCCCCCCCCGCAAAGAAGCAAAAATATTAGATTAATCCCTTAATGCTTTACCTCGGGCTCTAATAAAATTTAATTTTATAAGCGCAAATTAAAAATTAGTAGATGGAAAGAAATAAAGAGTTAGGCAGAAAAGAACAAAATGGAAATAAAAAGAATAAAACAATCAATAAAACAAAAAAATGATACTTTGAAAAAACTAAATGAGACTGGAAAACTTATAACCAAACTAACACAAAGAGAAAGAAGGGCAAGGGTAATAAAATTAGGAGTATCTAAGGAGCATTTGGGCATTTATTAAATACATATTAAAATAAATTGTGAAGTATAGAAGAAATAAGTTAGCTTGAAGACAGAACATGTTACCTACCAAAGAAGTTTAAGGATCTGACACAACCATGGTGATTGAGCAGTAATGAATAATTATCTTGCCTTCAAAAAAACAAACCCAGGCCCAGAAACACTTATTACTTGCTAATTTTTCCAGATTGTCAAGGAAGAGCCATTACCAATGGTTCTGAACACATTTCATAAAATAGAAAGAGATAAAATGCTATGAAAATTCGTTCATAAATTATCATCAACAAGAAGAAAGTTTAGGCCATCTCCTGACAAATGTGAATGTAAATTTTCTTAGTAACAGGCTTAGAATCTGGTAAAATTGACCATCGCCTGTGCTGACCCAGCAGATTCCTCTACAATTAGTTTAGAGACAGTACGGTGAGCCTGAAATAGAACAGAGGAATGCACAAAGACTCAGATTAGATATTTATAAAATGAAAAATAAATATCCAAATAAGCAAATAAATAACCAGCCAAGAAAACATTCATCCATATGGAAAGACTTCTAAAAATATTAATAAAGTTATAAAATTCTAACAAGACAACTTGGATAACTGCGGAAAAGACCCATTTTAAGGAATTAACCCCCTGTTTTTATGGTATCTCTTAAACTTAGCCATGTAAAACCTAAAAGGAAAAAGTGACCTATAAATTCAAAGTATAAAATACTATATCACATATGTCATAAAGTCATCAGGGGTGGGGGGACATATTTCTGTAAAACAGAGTATTCTATCTCCCTGACACAAAGGGCTAAGGAACTTTGGTGGCCTCCCAGATGGTAATAGGTACACCACAAACTATCAGTGATTCAAGCTTTGCTTGGATCACTCATTCTTTGAAATATCTCAATTTCCTACCTTCTCATAAAACACAAAACAAAGAGTGCCACGGTTCAGCTACCCAAACTGGGAATTAGTTTCTCTTCTTTCACTTTGTAAAGCGATTGGCAGAGCAGCACAAAATTTCACCCTCCACTTTTTATCTGCCCAACTGACTACTGTGTGGTTTCTAATAATTTATAACATAGAGGCAGAGAAGGAAGCATCAAACCCAACCAGCATGAGCAAAGAGATCTCAGGGCAAGAGGTCAGCAATACTTTCTGAAAAGGACCATTTTCTAAATTATTTAGTTTTAGTTGTATGCCTTGCTGTCTACTCAAATTTGGCTCAGTGCGAAGGAGTTAGGGGAAATACATGGATAAATGGGTGTGACTTCATTATGTCAAAGTCTTATTGATCAAAAAAGCAGGTGGCAGAATAGCTTTGGTCTGCAGGGTCCAGTTCGTTGAGAACTTTAACTTTTCAGAGAAAGCAGAAAGTACTCTGACTTTTGTAAAACCAAAGTATCATCTAATTGAAACCAAATTTTTCTTCAAGACAAAAACATTAAATTTGTAGGCGATATTTGAATTGCTAATATTCACTCTAAGATATGCAACTAATGATGAAGGTTTTCTTGAAAGAAGATGTCTATGTTACACAGAAGAATAATCCCAAGAGAAACTTATTTTTGCAGTGTTGGGGTAAAGAGCCCACTAATGATGGCACACCATCAGGGTGTCAGAGGCTCCGGACTTAAGTCCGTTTTGTGCACATTTTGACCCAAACTCAAGAAGCTATTAAATGATGCATGACTGAACAGAAGCTCTGATCAAAATAGCAAGTAAGGGCTGAATCTAACTGCATCTTACTCCTGTGAGTATTTGTTTCTCCCAAACCTTCAGCTCCACTGAGATACTCAGCCCTTAGCTGATACATATTCAGCATGCCCCATGGCCTTCTGGGTCTCAGGCTTTACTATAATCTGTTTTGTTAGTCAGTTTGACCCAGCATAATGACCATTCTTTCACACATACTTTCATCTCCTTGGACTCATTCAACTGGCCAAAGTGCAGCCTGTGTTTAATCTGATTCTTAATCTATTCTGTATCTTCATTCAAGCTTTATCAGATCAATCTTCCTGCAGATTTGTGACTGCAAAACTCAGATGAATTCTCCACCCTGCTGAGAAACCATTCTCTATTGCGCAGTATTTTTCTCTCTTTCATCTGAGGTGCTCTTTAACAAATTCCCTGGTGGATTCAGGGTGCAAATGTGGATTTTTGTTTGGTTTCATTTCTTTGCTGCCTGGTTTGGATTTTAGTCTCACAGATTTGTAGTTAGTGCAAATGTAGAGTGGTGGAGTTCTATTCTTGGGGTCTTACCAAAATTACATTGGGAAGAGGGCAGAGCTCTTATTCTATTCTAGGACAGGGCATGTTTTCCTATCTCACTGGTGTTAGCCAAAGTGACTTTCTTGCAGTTATAAGCTGCATGTAACCAGTTTGTAACTATCTTTTGGCTAGGAACCAAGCAGACCACAGAAAGCCACCTGAAGCTGCTCATCATGACTTCCATCTAGGTCCTTCACTGTAGCATGAAAAATAAAAACCCAGAGACAAATATTGGGGTTCAAGCTTCAAGCTGAAGATCAGAAAAACAAAGCAGCCAGCCACTAGCTCTTACCTCTAACTCAGACTGAAACGGCTGATCCTGTCTCCACAACCTCTCACCAAGTCTCTGACTACTGCCTTTTCTCAATGTGACTGAAGAATGAATGCCAGCTCTGAGGCTCTGTTCCTGTCTTAAATACCTCTCATGAGTCCTGGGATTAAAGGTGTGAGCTCTGTTACTCTTTTAGACTGATTCAATCTCGTGTACCCTTGAGTGGCCTTGAACTCAGAGGGATCCATCTTCCTTTGTCTACTAAGTGCTGCGATTAAGGGTGTGTACCACCACTGCCTGATTCCTATGGGTAACTAGTATGTCTGCTTTGCTATTTTCATCTCCAGTGGCTTTAATAAATCATAAACAATATATCACCACACTTCACAACAAAGATTTCATTTTTTTCTTGGCCACGTGGGGAATTATTTTGGGGGTAACTGTCTTCGCACAGGTCCATTCCAGGTGGTTTGTTTTCTATAAAGGACACAATCACAGTAGTGATAATCTCACATTGGAGAACCTACAGTGATGTGAGAATCTTGATACATGAGTAGGTACCATATTGAACATCACCTTGGAACTCTTTTTCAATATCTCTTCCTCATTCTCAGCTAACATTACTCTTTAGTTTGCTAATAAAAATTGTAAAAAAAAAAGTACTCAGAGAAACACTCTTAACATTCTTTTGGCAAATCTACAAGCCTGTCTTCATCTGAAGACCTCCTATACCAGGCCTTCTCTTCTAATATTTTTATGTGCCACTATCATAAAAATAATGACCAAAAGAAACTTGTAGAGGAAAGGCTTACATGCTATGATCTATCACTGAGGGAAGCCAAGGCAGGTGCTTGAAGCAGAGAGCACAGAGAAACACTGCTTAAAGACCCACACCCTGGCTCTTGTGCAGCTACATTTCGTACATAGCACAGGCCCAGCTGCCTAGGGAGAGCATCATTAGAAAGAGCTGCAACCTCTCACGTCAACCATTAATCAAGAAAATATCTCCCACACATGGCCACAGACTACTCTGATCCAGCTCCTCAACTCTGGATCCCTTGTCCTACATGTGTCAATTTGGCAACCAAGATGAATTGTTGAAATTAAGATTTGTAACTATGGCCAATTGCCCATTCTCTAACCCTCATAGCAACTCTGTGTGCTGTTCACAGGATTTTACACAAACCTCCCCACTCTAGAACATTCCTAGTCTAATGATCTCCCCCTATACATTCTTAGCCACATATAAAAACCCTACAAAGTAACCAAACAGATTTATATTTTTCTACCACATGCCCATTTCTCTCATCAGAAACTTTAATTGTCTCAATGTATTCATTTGTGACTCTATGCATAACCTACTCAAATCTGTTCTTTCCTCCCACTAGTCTTCCTGGGGACTGGAATGAAACCCTTTTGTCAAAGTTTAGATCAGTCTCAGTCACAGTGTTCTGGTAACTCTCAGCACTCCAATTGTTCACTTCCTTAGTGATGGTCCATGTAGTACCATTTCTGAATTTTGTTGATCACTACACGTGGCATCATCTTTGGCTAATTGTTCCATCAAGGGTATCGTAGCCATTCTTGAATTTTCATTTTTGTGTTTATTTACAAGCAGTCTGAAAACAAAGTGTTTGGTTCCACATTCAAACATAACCCCTGTCAGATCTTCTCTTCCCGGTTTTTTAGGGACTCCCTTGCAGACAGCCTTCTTTCCCTATCATGTGACAGTCACATGCTCTTGCTTCAACTCCTGCCCTACAACACTCCATCCATCTATCAACCAGCATGTCATTCTGAGGCAGAAAACATATTAGCTAACTAACGTTACTGTACAAAAACCATCAAATAATATGTTTTTATTCATACCAGAAATAAATTATATAAGTACATAGCCTATTGAAAAGCATGGAATAAGGACCTACTCTGGTTGCAAATGTCACAGCTGGCCATTCTTCTTACTAATACTGTCTTACCAGCAGCAATGTCCTTACTGCTTTTATAAGCCAATAAAAACATGCCTTTATAGTGGGAAATTACCAATACAGAGTCAGGTAAAAATATAAGGGTATTTAATAGGGAAAAGCCTTACTTACAGAGCGACTTATCCAGCCAGCGTGGCAGCAATCTGTCCAGCAAGTACCAAAGTGAAACTGAAAGAGAAACACAACGCCACCTGCTCTACATCACCCTGACCACGCCCTCGAAGGCGGGGCCAGACACACCTGTAGCCAGTCCCTAAGTAGGCGTGGCTGCAGGTTCCCCTACATGCCTTTGTGCTTTTTTCTGCAGATATACAAATGGTAGCTTCCTCACCTTCACTGAAGTGTCTTGATATGGTACCTCCCTGTCTGTGATATCTAAACTAGAAGCCTACTTGTCTCTTCTCATTTACTTGACCTTGTGTTTATCTACAGTAGGACCAATATATAATACCATAGCTCTTATTTATCTGCTCAATGCCTGTAAACCACAATGGGATAAAGTTCACCATGGGAGCAGATACTTCTATTTTATGTACTGGTATATTCCTTTTCAATAGGACACAGTGTGATACATGGGAAACTCAACAGATGTTGAATACTAAACAATTTAGAAAGCCATGTACTAATGATAATTTTGTCATTTACAAGACTATCTCTAAAACCCTGTTGAGCCCTCTTTATTCACATTTTTGTTGTGATACTTAAAACAATAATATGTAATTATCAGAGATTAATTACAAATAATAACATTATTAAAGAATAGTTTTCTTATAGCCATCTTCTATGAATGCATTTTACTGTATTTCTGGTGTATCCATATAAGAAATTTCCTCAGACATGGAAATGTTGGGCTATGGGATGTCTGCATGGTCTTTGAGATAATGAAAAAATTGTATTCCAAAGCATTCAGAATATAGTTGAATAAGTGAAATTTCTTCTCACACAGATATGGAAGTGAGTAAGGTTGGTGTGTTTGGGCTATGTGTGGGAATGCCACGGGACTCTTGAGAAAGTCTTCAAAACTATATACCTAAGCTATGACATAGCTTTATAATGGCCTGCTTTATTTTATATTTTATGATTTTAATATACATGTGTGATATATACCTGTTTTTACATGTACAAAACATAACATATTTTAAACATGTAATATCTGACTACCGAGTATATATGATCCTAATTCATTTAGGTTTAGCTTGTCAGTTCTTCTCAAAACCAACATACCAATTGTAAGCATGGATAAAAAACAAAAAGAATAAAAAGAAACTGAAAACATAAATATTGGTAAAAAGAAGACCACATCACTGAGCTTCACATCATACACAGGCAAAAATAAAAGAGATTTATTAAAAGGATCATAGTATTCAACCATACATAGAATACAACTTTTACAAAAGACAGTGAACAGTTGTAGTCACCTGCTCATTTGTTGCCCTTCATTGAGGCAAAGCTAAAAGAGACTCCGTGCTTTTAAATGCCATTTGAAAACATCTGCTGTCTATGCAGCCTTGTATTATCAAGAGCCTGTTACCGCTACAGCCCTACAGAGGCTGGAATGAGGCCTGAAGGTGCTGACCAGAACCACAAGTGCTGAAATGACAGAGGAAGCCAAAATTTGACTGCATTCCTGTGAAAGCAAACACCCATACCCTCCAGTAGTAGTCTCTGGAGTCCCATCTCTCAACATGCAGGCAGTACTCCGGAAGCATGTCCTGAGACCTGGGGGGGAAGACTCAGGCTTCACCTCTCCATTTTGCTGCAACCCTTCTGCTTGCTCTGACTCAGAAACCACTCTGCTATCTAAGCCACTTTTACATGTCCCTTGGCAGTGATTAGGGAACCGCACATACAGTACCGTATAAATTAAACTAAGTGAAAAATTAACTTCCTGAAGAAAAACCACATGCTGTCCTCCTCCAAAATATGTGTTCACCCTGACCTTTCAGAGGCATTGACACATCCCAGCCTTTTAACTTCATGAAAATCTTTCTCCATAGCTTACTCCCAGGGCAGATTTATGTCTGGAAAATTTGGAGTTGCTTACCAAAGGGATGAGAGTCATTTATTTTCCTGTTTCTGGACTGCCACATGAATGAGATAACATCAGTTAAAATATTCAGCAGGAGCTGTTAGATGGTTCTATATTTTTTTCCCTTTCCCTCTTTGAGACCAGTTACCTATTTAACTCCATCCTGTCAATTAAACCAGAGAAAAAACGCAAAGAACTAATTAGGCAACTGTGTAATTTTAATTAGCTGTTTTGATAATTAAACTAATTAGTTCCCCTGTGTTTCCACAATATGTGGTGGACTGGTTTTGATATCACAGCTTCCGAGTTCCATTCCATTAGTTAATTAGTCACTTTTGCATTAGAAAGCTTTATTAATGGCCTTAATTTGCAGTTGAAATGAGAAATCTGCTGTCAATAATTTGGATAATTGCCTACTGTTTGATTATAAAGTACAAAAGTAGCAGAACACCATTACATATGCAAATCCCGGGGGGTTATTTCCTGGATGCTTAGCTTTCTTGATCTACATTTCATCCTCTCTTGCTTTCTGTTTTTTTCTTGACCCTGTTAGGGGGAGCGAATCCAGCTTATTAAGAAAATGAAGGCCTGCTTTCTCCCCCTCTCTTCCCCTTGTCCTGTACTGCGTGTATGCTTGTGCCTGCAATTGTTAAAGTTATTGCTTGCTTTGTACCTAATTAGTGTCCTTGGAATTAAATGAACAGCTCTGTATACACCTCAAGCTCCTGCAGCCATGTTTGTGCATTGAATAATTGATTCTACTCTGCTAATCAGATAGGGACATAATGAGCCAGTTTAATTAAATGGGGATCTAACCTGGTGAACACTGGGAAAATATTTGCTCATTTACTTAGTAAAAGGCCACAGTTGCTTTCCATTGGATGGAAGGGAAGGTTACAGAAAGTAAAGTAGGGCTCTCAGAGCAGAACATTGCAGTGGTCCACTACCACTCCTGGAATAGCAAAAGGGTCCAGTTGGTTTGGGAGTGGGGGCCAGAGTGGGAAGACTTTAATCAAAGCACCAGAAGACGCTGAAACCGCTGCCAGGTTCCCCTGACTCTCCCAGAGGTGTCAGCACCGCTGTTCTGCTATGCACAGGGAGGCAGGTTTCTCGGTCATACATGGTCTTTAGTGATTTCCAGAAAGAATTCAACTCACTTCCCTGCCAGTTGGCGCCCGTGCGACCGCATAAAGGTAAGACACAGATGCAGTTTGTCTTCTTCGACAGTGACAGGACTGACCTGATTGTTTTCCTGTGACCCTGTGGAGGGTGCCTGCTGGAAATGAGTAACCAAATGTGCGTCTCCTGCAGCCGTATTCCTGTGATGAGAAAACAGAGCAGGAGATGAAGAAACCAAGGCGTGGGAGGGAGCGGGGCCACTGGAAAGTTCACTGAGAACCTTTGAAGAGGGAATTTGGACTTCAGGGACAGCAGCTGATCCTTTTCAAACTTCAAGCTGGCCACAGCAATAGTTGTGTGCTCACACAGGTGAAATCTTGGGAATGGGGAAAAACGATGCTCTTTAAACGTAGATAATTACCCACATTTTCAATTTCAGCTTAAATGAAACACATTGCCATCCATATAATCAGTGAAACATGGTCCAGTTCACTACAGGCACACACATCATCCTGTAATTCCTACTGCACATTGGGCTAACTTTAGCTGCAGGGATCAAACACCAGGAGACCAATATAACCACAGCCTGGTGCTCATCGGCTGGGGTGCGCAGGGAAGAAATAGCATATTGACCCCGAATCTATACGGAGTCATAGCAATTGTCATTCTGCCACTGTAACACCTTGTTGCCAGTGGCAATGTAATTAAAGCTGTGAGGACTCATTTTCCATCCTTATCTCTTAAGCTCCTTTGAATCAGGAACTGTTTGTCTGTGGTAACTGAGCAAACCTACTACAAGGCTGTATGTTTATGTATGAATGTTTGGTAGCGTCTCCTTTGGGGCGGGGGCTGAGGAAATGGACTAAGTACTAATGTGCACCCAGATAATATGTACAAACAAGTGTTGAAGGCTGTTGTGCTGGGCACATGCATAAATGCTTGTCCATACTGTGGGTAAGTTCATATGTTTATGCACACAGCTCACAGATGATCTATAGAAATAAATATACAAGCTGCATATACACATGCTCACACACAGAGTCTAAATTTTACTCAGTCCCTTTTCTCCTCTATTAAAATTCCAAATGGCTAAGAGGATTTTCTCAATTTAGTCATACTTTTAATCTTCACTGAAATGACTGATGACTTCTTATAATAAAAAGTTGACAGGCTTACATTGCGCACCGGTGGATTAGTTTCCCTTGGTGATGAGGTTTTCTTTTGTGCGCCGTGTGTCTGTTTGATGGAGGTTTAACAGAAAGCATTTTGGCAGAAATTGGATGCAGCAGGGATCATCTGGAGATGGCTGCTGTTCGATATTAACTGCACACAGTAACTTTTTTCTTTTTCCTTTTTTTTATATTCTTCAGCCAGGTGACACAGAGAGAGAGCCAAATGTTTCTTTCTCCTTTCTTTTTCTTTTGCAAGTAAAGATTTTGCTTTCCATTCTTAAGAATAAAGTGTCTTATAATCTATAAACACCAAAAAAAACCCACTTATTGTACTTGGGTCATTGTTTAATCAAAGCATGGCAAAGAAGCTTGCTTTGTAAGGAGAGAGTAGCACACAGAGGGCTGAAAGTTATATTTCTAATTACCAAACAGCTTGGACACTCTAGGAATCCATGTGTAAACAGGGGCTGGCTACAGGTAAAAATGAGATGTTTAATAGAAGATATACCTTTGATACTAGCCTAAATTTTTTACAGGGGGGCATTGAGGGATCCGAATCTGTAGCTCTCTCTTGCAATCCCTGTTTATTGCTCATTGGAAGCATTGGGAGTCTCACGATGGAGACCTACCAGATGTCAAATATCACCGAACATGTTCTGAACATATGTACATATCTATACTTGTGAATATCCACACAGGGAGCAAATAAATAACTCACCGGATACATCTCATGTGACAGCAACACCCTGGCCAGGTGGGTGCGAGCTCACGCCCTAAGCACTCTGCCCAGTCATTTGAATCACGTCAATCTGCATTTGATGAGAGCACTAAGCCTGCGCTCTCCTGTCCTGTACACACGAGGATTTCCTTTAATCAAGAGACAGATCTGTGTGTGCTCATTTAACACACCAGTGAAGCTATTCTGTCTAATAGCAAATATGTATCTCTAAAAGAGCAGCATCCTTTGAAATATGTGAGAATTTAATTACCGCTTTAATTCTCTGGTACTAAAGAAAACGTTCAAGTCTGCTCACAGTGTGAAGTTCTCAGATCCCAGCAAAACGCTGATGATAGGGACGGGACAAGCTTAATCTGCACTTACCTCTGCTGCAGATGGCAGCACCGACAGTCCTGCCTGGCTCGTCAAGTTTCAAGTACTCGCAATTCTTAATTTAAACACTTGTGAGATCTACGGGGCCTGTCAGTCTGGTTAATTAAGGTCCTCTTCTTTCACCCCATCCTCTCCACCAAAACAGAATCTGGCTCTCTTTTAATGCCACTTAAAGCTTTATCTACTGATTAAGCAAACAGGTTTGAGTTTAAGTAGTCTATCTTAGGAGACTCAAGTGGAGGTGCTTTTGTTCTGAAAGGGAGCACAGACTAAAACTCACTGGTGAGTGTCAGAGATGGGTGAGCCTGGGCTTCTTCAGCATTCCTATTTCAGAACTAATTAAAGAAATGTTGGGTAATCTGGGCTGAGAATAGATGAAAGAATGGTGTGTGCATTTCCATGTTTGCCAAGACTTAATTTGTTAGCAAGGAAGTAGGTTTCATATATGGCACAGTTCAAAGTGGGAACTGTAGGCTCCTTCTTACCTTCAGAGTTGAGTTTCTGACAAGCCTGACCAGAAAAAAACTTGCAAATAAAGATTTTGATATCCTATGGGAAAACAATGTCTGTAAAAGACTAAGCCTCGGGTCAATAAGATAGCTCTTTGGGAGAAGCACCTGCCACCAAGCCTAAATACCTGAGTTTGATCCCTGGGCCCCACCTGGTGGAAGGGAAAGAGCAACTCCTATAAATGTTGCTCTGGCTTCCACATCTGTGTTAGGGACTGAGCCCCCACACCCACACAAAACAAATAAATCCAAACGCAGTTTATCAAAGAAGCAGCTAATAGTCTAAGATGTGTCAATAGAAACCTGGGTTTTTTAAATGCAAATGCAGGGAAGGCTCAGTGGGCGTTTGTTGCTGATGTATGAGGTCCTAAGATCAGGTGTCCAGCACCCAGGTGAAAAGCTGAAGGTGACTACCCATGCCTGTAGCCATGACACTGTGGAGTATTGAGAAGGGAGGCTTGATGGATACCAGTCTAACTCAGTGAGAAACCCTGTTTAAGAGAGCAAATTTGAGCCAGGCGTTGGTGGTGCATGCCTTTAATCCCAGCCCTCCTGAGGCAGAGGCAGGCGCATCTCTGTGAGTTGGAGGCCAGTCTGGTCTCCAGAGCGAGTGCCAGGATAGGCTCCAAAGCTACACAGAGAAACCCTGTCTCGAAAAAACCAAGAGACAGAGAGAGAGAGAGAGAGAGAGAGAGAGAGAGAGAGAGAGAGAGAGAGAGAGAGAGACAGAGACAGAGACAGAGACAGAGACAGAGCAAATTTGAGTGATAAAACAAGAAATCCAAAATTGTCCTGTGTATTTCAAGTGCCTACCACAGACACAAGAACTCAGTGAATATATAGGCATAAACATCCCCCACACTTAAGCCATTTACACCCACACACACCCACGGGGGGGGAGGGGGACACGACACAAATGCAAGTTTATATTCACTAATATGCTAATATAATTCACTAAAGAAGGCACCCTATATAAAGAGCCCATGAACCATCAAATATCAACTTACATATTTTTCTATTTTTCTTTTTGAGACAAGGTTTCACATAGCCTAGGCTGGCGTCTAACTCACAGTGTACTTATTTGATGGTAACCTTTGGTTTCTGAGGTTTCTACATACACAGGGATCAAAAGCATGAGTTACTATTCATATAGTGCTGGGCATTGAACCTATGTCTCTGGATATGTTTGGTAAGCATTCCACCCACTGAATTATACCCCATCCTGTATATCTTAATGTTAGTGAAGACTGACTAATCAACTTAAAATTACTTCCACTCAATGGTGTAGTTCAGTTTAGAATCTCATTCTGTCTCTATATCAGTGTCATCATAAAGTGCGACTTTTGTTGTAGGTCATATTTATGATAGAAGACATTTTCTCCATGTTGGGCTTCATCCAATATTTAATGACTCTTTATGTCAGAAGTGGAAGTTGGGTTTCCTGTCATCTTCTATAGTTCCAGAGGCAGAGGCACTTGGGTCTGAAAGTCTTGATTCCTGAGTGTTCTCTCTCCCCTCCTTTAAAACCACACACACACACACACAGACACACACACACAGACTCACACACACACACACACACACACACACACACAGACACACACACACAGACACACACACACACACAGACACACACACACAGACACACACACACACACACACACAGACACACACACACACACAGACACACACACACACACAGACACACACACACACAGACACACACACACACAGACACACACACAGACACACACACACACAGACACACACACACACACAGACACACACACACAGACACACACACACACACACACACACACACACACAGACACACACACACACACACAGACACACACACACACACACACACAGACAGACAGACAGACACACACACACACACACACACACACACACACACACACACAATGTCTCCTTTGCTGAGAGATAAGACTGAGAAATCAACAATTATAGATACAGCAACAAGAATTCTTCAGTGTATAATTTTTATGGATAGTAATGGGGTCTACATACCACAGGATTTGGAACAGGTGACTGAGCAATGGCCTTCCAATGATTCTGAAGTGACTAAAAGAAATACTTTGCATGAATTATCAGAAGCAATGCAGACAAAGGTATGAGTACAATTCACTGCCCAAAGATGTACCACAGGAATTTCAGGGGCATATTTGAACACCTCGTCCCTTTCAATTGTACTCTGTTGACTGAGCAAATGCCCAGGACACACTGACGAGGCTGAAATGTTCAGATATAATGATGTCTTTGTGACAGTGTGGAATATGTTCTTGTGTTACCGGAACATTACAGACTCAATTTATTCTCTGTGTGCAAAACTGTAAAAACAAAAAAGTCCCCATGTTGTCCATGCCTCTGACCCACTCTCCCACTGGGGCAGACCTTCAATGACACTTGCTCATTCACTGACTGACACGAATGTGAAACATCAGTCAGTCTTCAGTTAGCCAGGATTCTACTAAACCCTATAGTACCAGTAGTTGTCAATTAGATCAATTGCAACAGAAATGGTCCAAAAATTTAGTGTATTGTGATAAAGCCAAAGTGGATTATTTTCCTATGGTACATTTAATAAGTAAATAAACTTGGAGGCATTGTCCTCATTTCAAATTGGTGAAAATGGAGGCAGAGACAGAGACAGACAGACAGACCAGACCAACAGAGAGAGAGAGAGAGAGAGAGAGAGAGAGAGAGAGAGAGAGAGAGAGAGACTAGTACATGACTATATGGCTGCAAGAGTTCCTGCTGTCGCACCAACTGTCAGATGACGTAGGATGGAGGAAAGAGGCAAATTGTGCACATCAACTGTCTTTTGTCATTTAAAGGGGACTTCAATAAGCACATTTGCCCAAACTTAGCAAAATAACATCTGGGCCAAGAAGGCTGCAGCACATAGACCTGCTTAGATCTGAGCTCCCACTTTTAGGAACAAGGGCCCTGATGTTAAGGAAGGAAGACACTGAAACTAAAGAATTGAAGTCTTCCGGTGCTTTGGAACGTCTCACTCTTGATAACTGCCACAGTACCAAAACCAGCTATTTTACAGCAACCCTATATGCTTGGTTCTGACATAATTAAGATTAAAATATGCCTTTTATGGCCTCTCCCATAGCTTTCAGTGAACCTTTACCAATAACATTTTTTTTAACCTTGCTACTAGCATCAAACTTTATTCCTGAATTTAATGGAATTGCGTGGAGTGGGGCAGAATGGAATTGCGTGGAGTGGGGCAGAATGGAATTGCGTGGAGTGGGGCAGAATGGAATTGCGTGGAGTGGAGGAGAGTGGAACAGAAGATTCTAAACACTCTAGAAAAATTGTTCTCCCATTTAGTACATTTTTAAAATTTAGTTGAACTTGACTTTGTCTTTAGAGTCAGAAGGTAAACATCTATCATTTATTTTATGGACTTTGAATGTTTTAACCTTTTTTTTTCTTTCTTGTGCTGACGTGCCTCCTAAACTAGTCCTTTTTCACTTCACAAATCCAAACACACAGAACAGCATGTTCCCAATGAACTCCAAACTCTTTGGGCATGGCCCCTTCATCATGATGATTACACTGGGTATGGAGTAAGCATGTCTACCTTCATACTGTATCCATGAATGGTTGCCTTTTCATTAAAGTCCTATTTTTTTCACATGCAGGAAGATTTTTTAATTTGAAATATACAAGCAGAATTTTTTTTGCTCAACAATAGTAAAGGAAGCTTAGTAACTAGGCATATGCTTGCTCTAAGTACCAGAAAAATATTATTTGAGAAAAGCTCAGATAAGGGTGATGAACTTCTCTCATTGAAGAAACTTAGAAGAGCTGACTGTGGTGCCATTGTTTATTGGTAAATCAACCAGAGACCCAGGATCTTCTGTTGTCCAACTCTAGCTTCTTTAGCCCACTGGAGTCCTTATGTCCATCTTACTGCCTACTCTTTGAGTGGTGAAACAGTTGCTGCAGCTCCACTTAGCATATCAAAGTATACTGTAGGGAGAGGAATGGAGTAAAAGACTTGCCCCTCATATAAGGAAGATCTCAACAGATATGTAGGTAGATATATAGAGATAAGATTAAATTGGTAGATGATAGAAATATTCTGATAAATGTGTAGATGACAGACAGGTAGATGATAGATAAATACATGGATGATAGATAGATGATAGATTATATATAGATACAGATATAGATATAGATATAGATATCATACATACATACTGAGAAAACAGATAGAATTTCCTTACTTTCCATTTGCAAAATTAAACGTGAATTTGGCAGAGGTAATCCTCCACAGTAGTATATCAAACAATTTCAAAATTAGTATATCAGACAAGAAAGCGCCAACACACTTTACATATTTTAAGTTTAAGCTCTTCAAATACCTAACAAATAATACCTTTACTTTTTGTCCTCCAACTGAAGACTCTGTAGTGACAGAAGCTTGCATTGAGCCCTGTGTGATGTATATACGGTGTGTGATAATACTGGCACAACATGTAGAGATTATCCACCCAGAATGGGGAGTGAGGAATGACAAGAGAAGAACTATGAAATCACCAAAACAGTAATGCAATGATCTCATACTTAGCTGTCTGCAAAGAGAGCTGAAGAAAGTCACAGACATTGTAAAAGGGACTTAATCTCATTGTTGATTTAAGCACGCTGTCCCCTATGGTAACGCTATGATGCATTCCAACTTGGTTTAGACCATGTTGAAACATGAAGTGTTGAGGGTACTAATCACCTCCTGAGTTCTGTTGAGGACAAAGGACAACTTCCAGGAAAGCAGTGCTTCAGTGTTCTTTGTGACAGATACATTAGCCTGTCACGTTAGTTACATTAGCTATTCTGACAGGTGTAGGAGGGAATCCCAAAGTAGCTTTGATTTGCATTCCCCTGATTGGTAAGGATGTTGAACATTTAAGTGTTTCTCATCCATCTGAGATTCCTCTACTAAGAATTCTTTGTTTAGATTGGTTTCCATTTTTTAAAATGAGATAATTTGGTTTTTTGATATGTAGCGTTTTGAGTTCTTTATATATTTTGCACATTAGTCCTCTATCGGAATATGAGCTTGTAAAACCTTTTTCACATTCTGTAGGCTACCCCTTTACCCAGTCGGTTCCCTTTGCCTTACAGAAGATTTTCAGTTTCATGAGGTCCCACTTATTAGTTGTCGATCTTGGTGCCTGTACTATCACTGTTCTGTTCAGAAACTAGTCTCCTGTGTCAATGAGTTCAATGATAACCCCAATTTCTCCTCGAGAAGGTAGAGTGGGTCCAGTTTTATGTTGCGGTTTTTGATCCATCTGGCTTGAGTTTTGTCCAGGGTGTAAATACGGATCTATTGCATCTCTCAGCATTTCTCATCCAGTTTGAGCCGCACCATTTATTGAAGTTGTTTTCTTTTTTTCCAGTGGAAATTTCTGGCTTCTTCATTGAAAATTAGATGTGCATAGATGCAGAGGTGTGTGTATTTATGTCGGTTTTCAATTCAATTCCGCTAATCAACATGTCTATTTTTGTGCCAATATCATGCTATTTTTATACCTCTGTATTAAAACCTGAAATCAAGCACAATTGCTACTTTTAGCAGTTTCATATTAATCATGATTGTTTTAGCAATTCTGTCTTGTTTGTTTGTTTGTTTGATGTCTGTGTTTGGGTGTGTGACGACTGTCCCATATGAAGCTGAACTTGAAATCAGAGATGGTGATACCCCCAGAAGTTCTTTTATTGTTCTGAATTGTTTTAAGCATCTGTGGGTTTTTGTTTTGTTTTGTTATTTTTCCATATGAACTTGAGCATTGTCCTTTCAGGTCTGTAGAGAATTTTGTTGGAATTTTGATGGGATTGTAATTCAATCTGTAGATTGTTTTGGTGAGATGGCCATTTTTATTATTTTTTAAGATTTTTTAAAATTTTATTTTTCATTCCAAGCACAGTTCTCCCTCCCACTCCACCTCCCAACCCCTTGATCTCCCTCCTCAGCTCTCTCCCCATCCACTCCTCCCATAGGGCAAGGGCTCCCATGTTAATCCTACTGATCCATGAGCATGGGAGATCATTCCATCTTCAGATATCTTCTTCAATTCTTTCTTCCAAGACTTGTTTTTATCATATAGGTCTTTTATTTGCTTAGTTAGATTTATTCCAAGATAGTTTATATTATTTGACGCTATTGTGAAAGGTTCTGTTTCCATGACTTCTTTCTTAGTCTATCATTCATATGTAAGAAAGCCATTGATTTTTTGTTTGATTTTGTTAATCTGATATCCAGCCACTTTGCTGAAAGTGTTTACTACCTGTAGGAGTACCTAATGGAATTTTTAGGGTCACTTATTTATAATATCATATCATCTGCAAATAACCATGCTTTGCCTTTTTACTTTCTAATTTGTATCCCCTTGATCTCCTTCACTTGTCTTATTGCTCTAGCTAAAATTTCAAGTATTATATTGAGTGTGTATGGAGAGAATAAACAACCTTGTCCTGATTTTACTGGCATTGCTTTGAATTTCTCTCCAACTAACTTGATGCTGGCTACAGGCTTGCTATAAACTGCCTTTATTGTGTTTAAGTATGTCTATTATATCCCTAATCTCTCCAGGACTTTTATCATGAAGTGGTGTTGGATTTTGTGACAGGATTTTTTTTTTTTGGCATCTAATGAAATGATCATGTGTTTTTTGTTTCTTTCAGTTTATTTGTATGGTGGATTACATTGACTGGTTTTCACATGTTGAATCATTCCTGCATCTCTGGGATGAAGCTTACTTGGTCATGTTGAATGAATTTTTTGATGTGTTCTTGGGTTCCATTTGCAAATATTTTATTGAATATTTTTGCATCTATGTTCATAAGGAAAATTTGTCTTCAATTCTCTTTCTTTATCGAGTCTTTATATGGTTTGAGTAAAAGGGTAACTGTGGTCTCATAAAATGAATTTGGCAATGTTCCTTATTTTTCTATTTTGTGGAATAATCTGAGGATTGGTGTTAACTCTTCTTTGAAATTCTGGTAGAATTCTGCACTAAAACCATCTGGGATTTTTGTTTGTTTGTTTGTTTGTTTGTTTTTTGGTTGGGAGACTATTTCACTGGGAATTATGGTCTATTTATGTTGTTTATCTGATCTTGGTTTAACTTTGCTAAGTGGCACCTTATCAAAAAATTATCCATTTCTTTAGATTTTAAAACATTGTTGGAGTGCAGGTTTTTTAATTATGCCCTTTTATGATTCTCTGGATTTCCTCAGTGTCTGTTATTATTCTCCCCATTTTGCTTCTGATTTTGTTAATTTGCACATTCTTGATAGGCACCTTTTAGTTAATTTGGATAAGGGTTTGTCTATTTGTTTGTTTCATTGATTCTTTGTATTGTTCTCTTTGTTTCAATTTTATTTATTTCAGCACTTCGTTTGATATTTTCCTTCTATCTACTCCTGGGGTGCTTACTTCTTTTTGTTCTAGAGCTTCCAGGTGTGCTGTTTAGTTGCTGCTATGAGATCTCCCCAATATTTTTATATAGGCACTTAGTGCTATGAAATCTCTTCTTAGTAGTACTCTTCCTTATGTCCCATAAGTCTGGGTGATGGGGGAAAGTGCTTCTGTGTATGTTTTTGTCTTATTGGATGATAAAGTACTGTTTGGCCAATGAGGCAGCAAGTTAGGCAGGACTAGGAGTCAAGGAGGATTCTGGAAAATGTAATAAAGAAGTGGTGATCCAGGCAGGAAGTGACATAGCAGGGTGACTCATATATAAACACAGGCAAGAAGGAAGTTGTTCCCATCTCTCTTTCTTCTGGTCTCTGCTCTGGAGTCGCCATGTGATCTGCCGGCAAGAGAGGGCACCAGTGGAAGGCATCCTTGATAAGTCTTATAAAATATATAGATTTATGATAGTTAAGACTGAGGTAGCATATAAGAAATCCTAGTCATTGGCCAAGCAGCATTTGTACCTAATATAAGTCTCTGTGTGTTACTTGGGACCTTAATGTGGCAGTGGGTGGAACTTGGACGGCCTGGCTGAAAGCACCTACGTGGAGGGCTCAGGTGGCTGTGGCAGAAAGACTTATTGTTACATCTGGGTATGTTGTGTACCCAATTTCATTGAATTCTAAAATTCTTTAATTTCTTTCTTTCATTTAGTACAGAGTTATTTAATTATTTCCCATTTTTCATTCAGTGGAGAATTGTACAATTTGTAAGTTTTCTGTTGTTTCTGTTGTTGCTGATATCTAGTTTTAATCCATGGTGTTCTGATAGGGTTCAGGGAGTTATTTCAATTTTTTTTGTATCCATTGTGTTTCGTGTATGCAGCAGGATGGTTCCTATTTTGTTTTTGTTGGTTTTGTTTTGTTTTGCTTTGCTTTCATTCTGTTAGTCTGTATTGTTTTATTGGGTAATTGAAACCATTGATTTTGAGAGGTATCAATGACCAATAATTGTTAGTTCTTGCTATTTTGTTGTATGATGAAAGTGGTGGTGGTGGTGGTGGTGGTGGTGGTGGTGGTGGTGTGTGTGTGTGTGTATGTGTGTGTGTGTGTGTGTGTGTGTGTGTGTGTGTGTTTCTCTTTGTGTGCTTTCCTTCTTTGGGTTTTGCTGGTGTGAGATTATTCAATTATTTCCTATTTTCATGGGTATAGTTATCCTTCTTGCATTGGAGTTTTCTTTCTAGTACTTTCTGTAGGGCTGGATTTGTAGATAGATATTAAATTTAACTTTATCATGGAATACCTTATTTTCTCCATCTATGGTGATTGAAATTTTTGCTGGGTATAGTAGACTGGGATGGCATCCACGGTCTCTTAAAGTCTGCAGCACATGAGCTCAAGCCCTTCTGGCTTTTTGGAATATCATTGAAAATTCATGCTCATTTATAATAGTTACACCATTATAAGTTACTTGGTCTTATTCCCTTGCACTCTTTAATATTCTTTATTTGTTTTGTATGTTTAGTTGTTTGATTATAATATGTTGAAGGAACTTTCTTTTCTGATCTAATCTATTTGCTATTCTGTGTGCATTGTGTTCCTTTATAGGCATATCCATTTTTAGGCTAGGAAAGTTTTCTTCTATGATTTTGTTGAATAAGAGCATATAGATTGGGTCTGGGAGAACAGAGAGAGTAGAGAAGTGATGTGTAAGGTTCTGTAGATTAGCTTTCTCATGTACAAGAAATTGTCTGTGTTCTTAATTTTCCCTAGGTCTCATCAGAGACAAATATTTCAAAATCCTACCAGATACTTCCTTCTCATGTTGAGAGGGTCACACGTTCTGTCCCTTTTTAAAATTTTCAGTCTATGAATTGAAATGACTACACAGATTTATGTGAATATTTTCAAGTATTAAGTTATTCCTGGGACCTTGGCATGCTGATGTCAACCTAAAATCTCAGTAATTGGGAAGCTGAAGTGAGGGGATCTGTAAGTATGAGGCCAGACTGATCTATATAGTGAGATCTTGTCCCCTAAATAAACAAATGAATGCAAATCCATGATTTGGGGAAATAAAATTAATTGATATGTTGCTTCATAATTCAAATA
Source organism: Cricetulus griseus (assembly GCF_003668045.3). Lineage (NCBI taxonomy): Eukaryota > Metazoa > Chordata > Mammalia > Rodentia > Cricetidae > Cricetulus > Cricetulus griseus. Next base: position 10,499,119 of record NC_048601.1, read on the forward strand.
TAAAATATAAAATTTGTTAATATTCTTATGTTATAGTGAATTAGGATTATTAAAATTTTTATATCTATTTCAATGAAAGATACTTCTTCCTTTGGACAGAGTCTATCAATATAGCTCAGGATAGCTTCACAGTCACTATGTGCCACGCACATGTGTGCACACCTATTAGGAGACCCGAAATCCACAGTAAGCATTTTCTTCTGTTGCTTTCCACTTCATTTTTAGAGACAGAGTCTCTCACTGGACCTAGAAGTCACCAATTAGCTAGGGTGGAAGCCAGAAAATGCTAAAGATCCTCTTGTCTCTGCCTTCTCTCTTCTAGGGTTACAGGCAAGTGGTGCCCTAATATTCTGGCTCATTGGGAACTGCTCAACGGGGCAGAGGTAAAATTAACAGGTGGCTAATTAAGCCCTACTAGAATAAAAATCTTTCTTGTACTCAAATCAATACCTTGTTTGTTCTGAGGTTGTTTGGTTCAGGGGTAAGAACAGACCCCATTCCCAACTCTGTGTGAGTACCAGATACTGTTTCCTGATAATTATTTTGTGCTCTTCCTTCTTTAAGATTCTCAATGTTGACTTAAATTTTAAGTGTATCCCATCATGTCTAAAACCACTTAAAGAGAAGTATCCTTAGCAATGAGTGAGACAAAAGAAATTCCCTGCATATTAATATAATTCCCTAAAATGTTCTATCTCTTAAACAATTTCAGGTCCTTAGGTATGAACTCCTCACCTCATCTCCACAGAAGGTACATATTATACAGGTAGTAACTGCTTGAGCACCCTTGAGTTTAGAAGCACATAGCACACCAGGAGAAAAGTTGGTTTTGGTGGTGGTGTTGAGTTCAAGGAACAGGGTTTGCTCTCTCTGAAAGCAGTCAGAGTATTTTGGCAGGAAATTTGAGAACTGTTAATGGTTATGTGGTATAGAAGGATGGGGATGGACCAAGATGTCCCTGTAGCTTATTAATTCCACATTAGGTCATACAGAGTTACGTACAAGAGTATTCTTTCAGTACAGAACATCTTTAGACATTGCGATTCAGAGTTTGCACTTATGCATGACCCAGTGAGTTACAGAATTTAAAACATGCATATATTTTCATATACTTACCTCATACTTATACCCTTCTGTATAACCAAGTGATGCTCACACTGCCTTACATGACAAGGGGTTTCAGATGTGGTTTGGAAAACTAGCTAATCAATAAACTCTGAATCATGTTTCCCCATTTTCATTGTTCCTCTAATAAATATTTCCTACCAGTTATCTAATCATCTAAAGAGCCACTCCAAACATCTTTTCTCAGCTTCTAGGTATGTGAGGGAGGAAGAGTGGAAGAGATGTCCATAATTAGAAACTAATCCTGACTCTTTTTTTCCAAGACCAAGAAAGGTAGACAGTAGTAAAAGATGATAATTTGATACAGTAGAACAAGTTCAGGCCTAAGAGGCTCCATCATCTCACTATATGAACCATTTCGGAATCCAAGGAAAAAATAAAACTCTGGAGAGATGGCTCAATACTTGAGAGCACATATCACTCTTCAGACAGCACAGCACACACTCAGTTCCCAAAACCAACATTGGGTATCCCATAAGAACTGAAACTCCTGCTTCAGAGACTCTGACCCCTGTGGCCCTGAGCGTACCTGTAATCATGTGCACATGCCAACACACACACACACACACACACACACCACCACCACCACCACCAATAATAAAAATAAAAAAGTAAACTTTTAAAAAGCAGAGAATACAGTATTCACTTCCAGACACCAGCACTCAACACTCATTGTTCTTAAAGATATCTAGAAACTTTCCCATCATTTCTTCCCCGTTCTTGAGTCCTAATGTACACCCTCATCCAGAATGCACTTAGTTTGAACCAATAATGATGTAGAAGATGGGATGACTTCCTACAACACAGAATCTAAATCAGGGTCCTAATATGTCTACAAATCTCCCCATCCAGGGCAGGTGGATATCAAGCCCTAAGACACATCTTATAGGCAGGACCTTGCATCCCCACAGGCAAAATTGCAAAGGCTTCTCTGGGGACATGGTGTCTATGACATAATAAAATGGTGACTTACCTGCTTTCTGGTGTAAAGTTTTATTATTCTTTCAGACAGGAGCACAGTTCACACGGCGGGTGTTAGTCATTTCTAAAACTTTCCCAGTTTCAGTATCACAAATATCACCCAGTCACTAATCATGATTAGTCTTAGAGAATCATAATTTCTGTTTTCAAAAGTGACTGGCTTTGAATAATCTAATATGTGATTGGATGTGAGTATAAACAGTCTCCCTCAATGCTGTGTGGGCTTTTAGGTCACCACGAATACAAATGACAGAAAGAAATGTACTGTAGTAACTGACCGTAAAGAATACATGTTGGAGAACCTATGTTTAAAAGGAGGCCTGGGCAGTCTATGGGGCCTCTGGCAGAGGAACTAGTATTTATCCCTAGTGCTCAAATGGGTTTTGGGAGCCCATTCCCTATGGAAGGATACTCTGTAAGCCTAGATACACGGGGGAGGACCTAGGTCCTGCCCCAAATGATGTGTCAAACTTTAATGATCCCTCATGGGAGGCCTCACCCTCCCTGGGGGTGGATGGAAGGGTGGGATGGGGGGGGGGTTGGGGGTAACGGGACTGGAGGGAGAGGGAACTGGGATTAGTATGTAAAATAAGATTGTTTTTAATTTAAATAAAATTTTATTTTAAAAAGTAGGCAAATTTAATTGTGTGTTTAATTCTAGACTAAGCCAACTTCTCACTGAAATAGGTTTATACTTGTTTCCATGAATTGTATTAAGGGATCTTTTCATCCCCCAAATGCCACAGCATCATCTCACTCTCCTTGCAAAAACATTAGTGAAAACAGACAACGTGTGCAGAGCAATGAGCCCAGTCTGTCCCCTCTCCCTTAATTAGCCAGGAGTCTTGCTTCATAAGCATTAAATGGCCTCTTTCTGCTCCCCCAAATGGTTGCTTAATGGTGGAGAATTCTAATCTTTTCTCTTTTAGGAGTTTGTGGTTTTAAGTTTAGCGTCCTGGCCTCTTCATTATTGCTGAACTCAGCTCTTCTGGTTGCAAGGAAGATTTTAATATTTTTCTTCCCCATCTTTCTTAAAAATAACAACATTTCTCTACAAAGCATCTAATGCCATCACTGAGCAAATGGAAAGAATCCACCCTCACCCCAAAACAAATTCTTCCCAATAGAAAGTGAATAAATGGAGTCCAAGCAGTGTTACTTTTTCCCTCTGAGTGATTTCTTGAAATGTATTTCCCTGCTTTCATGCAGCTACCTGGCATTTTTTTTTTTTTTTGCTTTATTGCTGCCAGAAGGTTGAAAGGCATTGCTTTTAAATATCTTGAGAAAGTTTTTCATTGATAAGGAAAGGTGGTAAAAATCACTTTCAAGTGAACAGTAACACACACATCACAAATCAGGCATTTTGATACCATCTAAGTTCACCCTATGTGATATGAAGAACTCTGGTAATTGTGACTTAGCTGGAATCCCAAGAAAGGTGGAAGAAATATAAGGAAAATTCAGAATTGTTGGAGTTACTCTATGAGTTGTATTAAGTGGATTTGTGTGTGTGTGTGTGTGTGTGTGTGTGTGTGTGTGTGTGTGTGTGTATTATCTATAAGATGTTGGAAGTAAAAATAAATGAACATAACATAGTTGCTATATTAACTTAGTTATAAAATTAAATATGCCAGAAAATATTCACAAATATATGTTAATTGTATGTCTCTGTTCACAAGAATAACACCCTAATTATTCAAGTGTAGCATATTATTGAATAAATTATTTTGTCTTTCCAAATGAGAGCATTTCATAGTACCCAGTCTATTTTGTTTAGTTTGAAAGTCCATGGTAATTGATACCAACTACCTCTGAAAACAGGAACTGAGCAGAAAAGATTACTATTTGATGATCGAGCAGGAGAGCAACGGCTTTGAAATCAAAGACTTGTCATCGATCCAATCTTTGTTGCTCTGGATCAAGGGCTTATAGACTTCTCATTTCTGCCACAGCTCTGGGTGTAGTGGGCCTGAGAAGAACGATGGAGATGACAAGAGTGGAAGAGAGGACCCCCTGGTTCTCATTCCAGTACTGACCATGCACCCTTTCCCACCCTGCTGTTCTCTTCAAGGTTAGGAAGAGGACAATCAGAAATCCCAACAATATGACTTTCAAGACTTTCTGGTTTCATTGTCTTAAGCAGTGTAGCACTCCTAACTTCTAACAAACACCTTTAAAAGAGGCCAAGGAGGTTGGTGATACAGGAACATCGGTGTCACTGAAGACCTGTGACTCCCGGTGGAAGACATACTGTCCCCTACCCCCTGGATTCTGTTTTCATCATACTGTAACAGTGAGAAGGAAGGTGCACTTGGGTGCACTTATAGAGGAAAGGGAATCTATTTAAAATCTGAGCACTGTGATCTGAAGGAAGAACAGGGTGACATGATGTACATTATATAGATTATTACAGGCCATAACACAAATGCTATGTAGTAACTTCAAAGCAATAAACATACTCCTGTCACGTTTGATACAAATATTTTGGGATGGCTATTCAATTCCTGGCCATCATGCATTCCTATAACAAAGATTATATTGATCAAACAAAGGGTACAAAGGAGGGAGTTATTTGTTAAGGAATTCCATTTTGTAAGAATACTTGTTACTAAACCTAGAAAGAAAATGCGTCATATACATGTCAAATTCTTTGCTTTTACTAATACTCAGTGGGCCAGGGTGGAGGGCACAAATAATGTCATAAGTTGTCAGAGCATCCTAACGTGTGAGGATTGAGATAGATTTTATCTACAGAGAAGGGACATTAATCTTTATCTTAAAAAATGTTGTGTTGGCAAGTTTATATTTTTCCCTAGAATATTTAGAGGGAAAGGGAAGCATCAACTCCCACATTCTTTAAACACAGCCATAGGCCAGCTCTGCAAATGAGCCACTCTAATGGGAAAACACTTTCAAACTTCTAAATGAGTTGTCCCTGCGGTAATAAAGAGGGGACATTTTACAGTATGACAGTATGTAAGACAGCATTGTCAGCTGTGGTTTATTTAAAGCAGGAGGCCTCTAACAGGAAAATAATGACTTTAATAAAATTTACTATTGACTTTGTAGGCTAAAATCTTTCTGTCATCAGGAATACAGAAAAACAACCTGTCTGAAACCGTTCCGTTAAATATATTCCTTTAATATTTCAAAGCAATTTGATTTTTTAATATACTCACTGCTTCAGAAGACACTGTAGAATGTGGAAATTAGTATTTTTAATAGAAAGTTGGTATTGCTTACATAAGGAAAAATCAGTAACGACCTATGACACCGTCTGTGGAAAGCAACATTTGAAGAGGTTGCAAAAGCATTCTCTACAGTTCCTTGAAATACTCTGTAAGCTGTGTTGCAAATGAACGATGTATAAGTCAGCCAATGCCCTTCTTTCCTGAAGGGCATCTTTTAATCATGCCACATAATTTCTCAGCGAGAATGCCGAAGAGCTTGCTGGGCATATGTGAAACTCTACAGCATGTTAACAAGGTTCGGGTCACATCTGAAAACTGGGAAAACTGGGAAACATATGGCCTGGTTTTACTCTCCAGCCAATTTGATTAAACCTGGTAGAGATTGTTTGTGGTGTGTAAGAGGGGTCGTGCCCACTCTGTGCGAAAGGCTGAAGAAATGCCATTCTTTAACGTTTTACATAGTTAAAATAAACTGTGGTAAAAAGTTTCCCAACAGTATATGACAGCTCAATTTAGAGGTGAGGCCTTTTAATAAAACCTCATGAAATGAATACTTTGGTTTACGCACTCTGTTTGTGTTTCCCACTGGAGTGCTTAGCATTATGAAGCTGTGGTTACTTGCTTTACTGCCGCAGAATAACATCATGAAAGGCGAGCCCGAAGCTTTGTATGAGCAAATATCCAAGAATGGAAACGCTGAGGGTGGAACCTTAATGTGGAGCTCAGCTGCGTTCCTATTTGCATTTAACGTGCTATTGTAAAGCACAACAGCTTGAATTACAGGATATTATTTAAACAAAGAAGAAAATCCGCAGGGGTTTTACAGGTTAACTTATAGCTTACTTAAAGAGAAATGTCGAACCTCAGAATCATATACTAGAAATTTTTCTAAGCTCTCAAGATAATAGGAGCTTTATAATGGAAGCAAGCTTCTCTGAATTGCTTATATACTCTGTTCATATTTGGACGAGAGAGAATGTAATAGTAAAAATTAATAAAAATAAGAGAAGGGAGTTTATTTGTGTAAAGAGGACAGCATGACCCTGCCATGTGAAGACCGAGTTCTACCTCAGTGTCATCTAGCATCTTAAAAGAATTCCAGGGAGAGTTAACATGTGCCTTAAAATGATTCAGTGTTCAATATATTGGCATTCACAGATATTACGGTTCTCAGCGGTAGTCTTTATTCTGACTTTTTTTTTCTAGGTATGAGCTTGGTGTCACTCCAGAACTGTCCCTGATCTGAGGGACAAAATCAGGAATATTGGAGTTGGCTCCACTGCCATTCCACCCTGTAACTACTCCCAGAACTTCCAAGCCTCCGGCCTGACTCCAAGTACTGTAAGATTCCATGAGATATTTTGTTCTTATACACATGACTACACAGTTGCCACCACAGTATGCGAACACATGTATGGCGTATGGATCTTGGTGGTTAGTGAATTCTCAAACCTTTAGAAAAACTGTAGGGTGTTCACTTACAAAATAAGAAGGACTATGTATTTCATAGATTGTCTGGATGATAACAGGAAGTGTGACTTGCCTTAATTATGGCATGCATGCAAGGAGTGAAATTCCATGAGGAAGGTATCTTTGATGACAAATAGAGATGACACTGCTGTTGAAGAAAGTTACTTGTTAAATGTAAATGTGAATACTTTGTTTTGTGCAGTATTAGGGCCTGAAATCTCATCAGGATTATCATTATTTTGACTCCTAACTTTTCTTCATTCCCAGTTTTCCAAATGAAGATGTCTGTACCATAGTTAGCCACTAATTTCATGAAACCCTTTATATTTAAATATAACTGTAGACTTCACCCATTGAGGCAACCAGAGAACCTTACAAATCCATTAAGGAATAGATCTGGTAAATCCTTTGATTTATTTACTATGCCAATGAGTATTTATTGTGCTTTATTTCCCAAGCATTGATTAGAATGAAACAAATCCCCTACCCCAAAAGATCTTTATTTTTCCTATCAAAGGATGATAACAACCCAGATGTCTAAGTTAATCACTTCTCAAGGGGTAAAGAATTCTATGAAATGATTAAGGGGAGGAAGGAAAAAGAGAAGGGGAGAAAAAAGGAAGAGATAAAGGAAGGAAGAAAGAAAGAAAAGAAGAAAGGAAGGAAGGAAGACAAAGAAAGATGAGGGAGGGAGGGAAGGGAAGAAGGAAAAAGGAAAGGAAAATACCAAGAAGGTGGAAGAAAGAGGACAAAGTCTGTGATTAGTCCAGAGAACACTGAGGGATATGCCCCCTTCCAGTTAGGGCATTATTATCATAGGAGCATCACCTGTTGGACTCCATAGGTACTTTAGTCAAAAATGAATTATCCACAGGATGGTATCAATAATCCCATTTTTTTCATATGATCCCAAACCTGCTAAGAGACTGTTAAGTTATTATTCCAGCCAGATAGCTCAGGTTACATAGTTCGTAATCTGATCACTAATCTCGTAAAGTCATGATGTTATGAAGGGTGTTCATACATAAAAAAAAGAATCCTCTGTTTTTAATGACTTTGGAGAAAAAAGACCCTGGCACAGCACTGTGTTACAGATTTTGTTTAAAAGAATATATTTCTGACCATATTAAGAATTTTTGAGATTTAAATATTGAGCAAACTAGTGACCACTGTCTGGCAATGAATGAAGGACAGACAAAAGGACAACACAGGAGTAGGGGAGAAGGCCTGCCTTTAAGTGACATCTCTGACTGTGGAAACATACTTTGTGTTCTTGTTTCCAACTTCCAAATACTGTACTAGGAAATAAAGTCTCCAAAGACTGTGGGATAAAAGGGCACAAGTCTGGACTCACCATTGAACTGTATGCTGCATCTTTACACTGGCAACATTTATTGACTGGTACAATGATGGTTTCACAGCTTGGGTTAATTAAAGGAGATTAAAGGTCACTTGTGGTCATATGTAATCCAGAAGTAGGAAAACAAAGGTACAAGGATGAGTAGAATAAGACCATCCTCAGCTCCTGGGTTTGAGGTCAGCCTGGGCTCCATGAGAATATGTATCAGAGACAGACAGACAGACAGACAGACAGACAGACAGACAGACAGACAGACACACACACACACACACACACACACACACACACACACACACACACACACATACATACATACAATAGTCATTGACTCAAAATCAAAGTAGAAAAATGTGCTCAATCTAACTGAAAACTGTTTTTTGAAATGATAGTGAGGCTAAAACAACTTCCCTAGTCTCCAATGCATGTGATCAGTTACAAGAAAAGTGGCTCCTGAATGTTATGAAGAAGTGGATGGAGTCTTATGAAGGCCCTTCTCAGTCAATATCACCATCCCAAATTTAAAGTCTCTTGTAATCCTAGTAGAAAAAGCTATCTACTATATAAAATTTCTAAGAACTAGAGAATGATGTCCACACTTAAAAATAGTGCATATTCCTCACAGATGTTACCATGTCTTTTCAATTTACATGCATGGAGTTGTCGAATCTCTTACTCTGATAAAAAGTCAAGAGCAGTTTATGCCCTTACTATTCTTTGGCATTTGCTTTTTATGAATTATCCAAATGTCCAGAGATATTTGGTCAAATCTTAAGCTGCTTTCATCAGAACATCATTAGCAGCAGCTCCTGTACATGTGTTAATGGATAAGTTGCTTTTTAAAAAAACTGACAGGTGTGAGATACACTGCATTTCCTCACCACAGGTGAATTGGCATGGTTGAGAAGGTGATGGACAAAGCACTAATCCCTCCAAAAATAAAAATGGAGCCAGTCCTTTCTAACTTGAGCTGCACTATTTAACCAATTGTGTCATAATTTCATATTACCGTTTCCAACTTAGCATGTGCTAGGTCATTCGTAGTAAAATCAGGTATTCATAGATGAACAAACATTATACTAAATTCCAAATAATAAATTAGCATTTGTTCAAAAATAAAAACCTCAGTTTGAAAAATTGCATACTATGTACCATAAAACTTCTAACAGACTTAGAATAGAACCTGAGTCTTCCTGGTGGAGATGGTAGCTCCCTGTAGGAGGCATTTTGGAAATTTACAAGATCCACTTTGACCCAGTGTGAGAGGGAGACCATTTAAGGGTCTCAACCAGGATGTACTTTGGGGAGCAGGATAGCACCACATGGTACAATATTTCCCAAATGTTTGGATTTGACCCAAGAAATCCATATAGTGGAAGTAACTGTATTCACCTGAGCCTAGAGTTTATCAAGTATTTCTACTTATCATGCACGTAATTCTTACACAGAGTTTTCCAGAAATGTACATGGCAAAAAGCTACAGCGGATCTTACTTTAGTTAGTTGGAAATTTTATCAGGGGTCCTTTACATTCTCCCACAACAATACCAATAATGACATTTGAATCACTAGTCTTTATTTGTTGTCGCTCCTTGTAGTTGTCTTGAAGTCAAGGACATTAGAGGCTCCCTTGAAGAGTGTTACAGAGAATATTATTTAACATCTAAGACATGGAATCCAGTGGTATTCGTAAGACTTATAGACATATTTGGTATATCCTTACTTAAGTTACATGTTGGAAGAGTTACACATTGTGAAGATTTTGGATTAGATGAACTTATGTATTATGATGATTATGTATTAGATGTAGTAACTTAGTCTATAGTTTTTCAGAGGGTTCATATTTTTACTCTGACACTTATCCTCAGAGGTATAATGTTTTACTCTCACTCTCTTTTATTCCAATTATCTACAATCCCTATCAGTTAAGAACTCAGTTGTTAAGTCAGACTTTAGTATTACTATGTATCTTGCTACATGGTGGAGAGTCAAAGTACACTAACTGCTTCACAGGATTCTGTGACATTACTCAATTAAATAATTTACTGTGGGGCATAGGTTCACAAGAGTATTATACATCTCTGTTTTGGGAAAATGGGTATACTTGCATAAATTCTGGGAAGTTTCTTATTGTATAAATAAATCTTCCTTATTAGCACTCACCATAATATATTTGAGATCATGGCAATCATATAATTATCTGCTCTTTCATTTTGCAATGTCTCTGCAACAGAATGGCACCTGAATTTTTTTCTTAATTAGAAAAGATGTTGGGATGAATGTGTCAGAATGAAGGAGTTAAACTCAAATGAAGAAGCAAATAATTTAGATTCTTGTAATAATAACGCCTTACCAGATTTCTTTGTTTTAACCGCTGTTGTGGGGAAAATCATAATGATGTAAAGAAATAAATACACACAGTTGGTACTAAACAAATGCAGGTGTTGATGGTGAGCTACATGAAAGACACAGCACCACTCCGTTTGGAAGGTATTCGGCTTTGTAGAGTTGAGCAATCAGATAGCAACGGCAAGTTATTGCAATACATGCTACAAAGTTCTCTGGCTGAATCAGACAGCTTTTCATTGCTGTGAAAAATACTTGAGAAAACAGCTCAAGGAGCAGAAGATTGTTACGATAAATCTTTCCACCAAAAGCCGCCTGAGCCCCACCACCATGTGTGCTCTTTACGCCAGCCTCCCGCCCCAGTTAGGGCCCAAATTAATACACACAGAGACTTATATTAGGTTCAAAGCTGCTTGGCCAATGACTAGGATTCTCATCTGTTAGCTCAGTCTTAATTATCATAAATCTATATATTTTATAAGACTTATCTTATCAGATGCCTTATTGGCATCCCTCTTTGCTGGTGGATCACATTGTGCCACTGGAGGAGCAAGGGGAAAAGAGAGAGGCTTCCTGTTTTTCCTTCTATAAATATGAGTCTCCTTGCTATGTCACTTCCTGCCTGGATCACCACTTCTCTACTACATTTCCCAGAATCCTCTTTGACGCCTAGTCCTGTCTAACTTGCTGTTTCATTGGCCAAGCAAAACTTTATTAAACAATCAATAAGATAAACATACACAGAAGTACATTCCCCATCATCTCCTCTTTTCTGTCTAAAATAAAAGGATAACTTATCTTTTATAATAACTGAAGAAAACTATAACCTTAACTATCTGTCTTCAACTCTAGGTCACATTTAGTTTCTCTACATGAGAAGTTCAGTCTGTGCTCACACCATTCCCCTGTTGTTAGGCAGTGGTGAGGCAGAACATCATTGTAGGTCAGGGCACAACCAATTTCATCAGCTCACAGAGAAGTGAGAGAATGGGGAGAGAGAGGTCAGGGGTAAGACAAACTTTCCCAGTCCAAACTGAAGGATAGATGTTACCACTTACATTCTACCACTTTTCAATTCATCTATGAACTCATCAATAAATAATTCATTGTTTAAGTCAGAACGCTCATGATTCCATAACTCCACAAAAGCCTGTCTTTATGTTTGAAATTTCATGTGGATGTAGTCATTTATGTCCTCTACCACTCCTCTCCTTCCTCCAGCCTCTCCTGTGTAAACTAAACTCTCACTTCCTTAGCAAATCATAGACTTTCTCTTTAATTATATGTATGATTTATGTATTTAACTAATAATATATAGTAAATAAAATATTTATTTAAAAAAAGTCCATGATTTGAGAAGGGAGATAAATATAAATATATATCTATATAAAATTTTTGCATGAATGCTGATATATCATTGAATAACTATATAAATAAAACCTGCTGAGTCTTGATTATATATATATATATATATATATATATATATATATATATATGTATATGTGTGTATGTGTGTGTGTGTGTGTGTGTTTAGGGCTGAGCACTTAATATTGGATAACCAAGTAGAAGCCTTATCCCTAAGAAAGACTGGTTCTCCCTCCCTCAGCAATCATTAATTGCTTATAGCTCTTCATCCAGGAGTGAGGAGGCCTCATGAGACTTTTTCAATCCATGTTGGCATGCCAACTGGTGATGTCACTGTTCAGGTCTCTTTTAGACAGCCATATTGAGATTTTATGGGTGCGGCTTCCATGTCATTATATATAGAAGACACAACCTCACAGAAGACATTTTGGTTACCTCATTCTTACAACTAGAAATCTCATCTTTGTCTATTATTCTGGGGACCAAGTCTCCAAACCATGGAGCTCTGGGGTAGTGGTAGTTTTATGTCGATGGTATAACACCATTAGTCTCATTTCATCAGATTTCAGGGTTACTTTCTCCATCTTTCTGACCAGTCTCCACGTGGAAATAGCAATAATCTTTCAAAACACAGTCACTTGTGATGGCAAATGAAGTTTCTTAATTTTTCAGAAAGTGTGTGACAGCTCCATCTAGCAATCCTGTATCTGATCACTTAGGCTGCAGTCAAATATGTTTTTCTTTTATCAGCCTGTGGGATTCTGAAACATAGCTGTCATTTCAACCTGATAAAATTTGGATGGTGCTATTTGAGCAGTCTCAAATCTTTGACCTAGCTCAGCATGGAGCTCCAGGATAAAGTTAGCTTTACTTCCCTTAAATGCAACAGAAGCAGCGGTTTTCAATCCCTGCTCATTACCCCCAAAATCGTTTTTGAGCCAATTCAGAGCCGCTGCCTCAGTGTATATCACTCTAAATCATGGGTATAAAAAGTAGTTTGAAGGTGGAAAAAGTCTAAACGGTAGCAAAATGTCAGTTTCAAGAGATGTTAAAAGGAAGTTTAATCAACGCTCAGCACAGTGAACACCACCTTGGCATTTGATACCGTGGATTTCCATCTAACCTCCCAACTTCTGAGGCTTATTATTAAATACTTTCACAGCGGCACAATTGCAGAGACATTAGACTGCTTGCTTACAGGTATATCCGACTTAGTAAACTTAAAGGGACAGGACCAAGACTGGTAAAGCTGAAATTAGACCCTGGGCTTTTTCTGGAAGCCTGGATGTGCACAGGAAGATGCCTGATCATATTGCCTGCTGGCTTTGTTCTCTCCAGCAAGCTGGGATGGTGGGGGTTGGGGGTTGACACTGAGGAGAGTCTCTGTCAACCTGTAGGCTGCTTCTGGCTGCTAACAGTGTAGGTAGAGCCTAGCACACAGGTAAGACCCTGACTTTGCTATCCAAGGGTTGCTGTTTCAAAATTGGGATTTTAGCCTTGGAATCCAGGAAAAATTGTGCAAAATCAGAAGATCTACTGAAATTTTGTGTAGGGCAGGGGGAATGATTTGAAGAGTTCAGGACTCAATGAGAACCTGGAGACCTGTGCCTACACTGAGAATGTCAAGGCTGGATTAAGGTAAGAGGAGCTAGTGGAGGAAGTTCTCAACTCCTGGCTTCTCTGACCGAGAACCAGACTGAACAACCATGCAGTTGCCCTGCAGGACTTTTAAAGTTTCTCTTTCATCAAAGTCCACTAAAACAGCTGCAGTACAGGACAGTTGGGTGTATTTTACTAGATTAACAATGTGTTTAACTAAAATGTGCAATTCTCATTTGCTTTCACTGAATTGTCCTGTATCTCAACCAGAATTAAGGCAACGACAAAGGACCTGGAAAATAGAAGCATTTGTCATTTGTTTGTTTGTTTTTGTTTTTTATGTAACTAACAGGTCATAACTGGGACAGCCTCAATGTGACTGACTTGAAATTATCTCTGGGTCATTCAAACCTTATATTTTTAAGCCTTGAAAAACTAAATATTAACACTTGTAGAGTACATGTTTCACCCATTTATTCTAAGTAATAAAATCATCTTGTAGAATTTGAGATGCCTGTTATAAGAAAAGAAGATTTCCTTTTCTCCTTCAGATGTATTTTTAAGGCCCCTCAAAACAAAGAAATTGAGGAACCCAGAAGTGCAGTCATAAATCCCTGACACTATGGAAGTCCAGGCAGGAGGATACCAAGTTTCAAACCAGCCTTGTGGATACGTAGAGAAATCCTACCTCAACCCACACAAAAGCAAACGATAGATTTTATTTGTGCCCAAGAACATAAGCATATTCTTTTGATCATATTATTGTCCATTTCCAATATTTCAATATTTGATAGATCATATATTATCCAAGTAGAACAACTTATTTATTCATTGCATGTTTATTCTTTGTTATATTACTACAATGTTTTAGAATCTCCTACATAGAAAGTATACTTCACTCACAAATACAATATCCCCTGAAGACTTTTGACTTATCATACAAGACTGAAGTTTTGGAAGAGAAACGCAACATTGGAAGGAAGTATTTATCTCTAATGCTAATTTCTTTCTAATTAATTGTAAACCATATTTTGAGCTAAAATTTCTAATGTGTCTTTTTTTAAACTGGTACATTACTTGCAATGGTGGAGTTTACAATGTGTGCTGCCATTCCTTTCAATGTTGCAGTTAAAAGAATTATACGTGATCTCTGTTCATTTAAAGTTATATCTGAACCTCAGCTACACATATGAACATGCACCACAATTACACGTACATATTTAAATAACCATAAAATATACAAGAAACAGAATCCAACTGCAAGGACACTGTGAGAAAACCCACATTGACTATTTATTTAAAAAGTAATAGAAGTTGAACAGATAATTTCTGCTACAGATAGTTTGAACATTCTTAATATCATTGTGAGATGACCCCTATACTGATTTGCTACAAAGCCAGAAAGAAATGGAGGGCACTGGAGGAATTTTAAAGGTCCAACAATGGAGGCCAATAAGTGCTCTTGTTCTTGTTTTACAATAGAAGAAGCCAAGAGAAGTTAGCTGTTCAGTGTGACAGATACAGGATTTGAATGCTTAAATCCTTTCTTAGGTCAATGTCCTTCCCATAAGTTGTATATTAGTTTGGATTATACCTTCTATTCTACCAATTTGATTATAACACAATTATCTAGTTAATTACTAAATCTCAGAATAGTGTTGAGAAAATAAAGGGATCCTCAATCCAATACTAAACCAGTAGCTGGAAATGAGACACAATTTTTTTTCAAGGAATTCTCAGTCCAGTTCACAAGACCTTATTCTAAGGTGGCTTTATAATTCTTAATAGAGGAATCAATAAAAAAATAGTAAAAAGACAAATAACTAATGGAAAAGATGAGTATGCAACCCAACCATCAGGAAATGGGACAGTGGTGACAATAACAATTTCTATTCTCTCAGCAAGTGGACTTGCTCTGAATCCATTAGGTGTAATCTCCCTCAGATATTCATATAATTGCTGTGGTATCAACAGCCCATGGTTGCTGTCAAGTTTGAAACAGAATCATGGAAGATCCGAAAGTTTAAGTTTGTAGAAGTTTATCTTCATAAGCTGAAATATTGTTTTGTGTCATCTGATGATTTCTCCAGTATAGTGCACCAAAAGTATTGTGCTCTGTTTTTGGACCCACAAATTCTTTCCATTTATTTTTTATAGTTGTGTATAAAATACACAAGCATTATATTGTTCACTGATTGTTATTACTGTATTTCACATTCTCTCTCGAGACACAATTGCATCTTATTTTCCTCCTGACAATGCCCTTAGTCTTCTACAAGGATGTCCAGCATAAAAGTAAAAAAAGGTGGATCAGTGAGATGTCCCAAATGTTAAAAACACTTTCTTCGATGGAAGAAGATGTGGGTTCAGTTCAGTTCCCAGCCCCCACAAAGCAACTTACAACTACTATAACTCCAGTGCTGTGTGAACCTATGCCCTCTCCTGACCTTCTCAGGTTCTAGGCACACAAACATGTATAAAAGGCACTCTTACATATAACATAAATTTAAAAGAATGCACAGCTTGTATTATGTAATATACATGTGTTTATATATTAATTTGATACATACATGTATACCAAATATAATTCTTCTAGTGTTTTAGAATAATCTGGACATATAACCTGTTTTGATGTCAATTTTTACTTTCTATGCCAAAGACTTTGTTAAATTGCACTTGAACCAATCTTGTCATAAGACACTCACTTAATTCCTGATTTCAATTTGCACTGTCTAGAGAATGAAAATAATGTTCAATGTGTTGTCTGTCTTCATAAATCACTTATTCTCAATGGAAAGAAAAACTAAAAACTAAAATGCAGTAAACAGAAATCTAGCATTAGATATTATTATCAAGATATGAAGTGTGGTCAATAGTTATT
Organism: Cricetulus griseus; assembly: GCF_003668045.3. Taxonomy (NCBI): domain Eukaryota; kingdom Metazoa; phylum Chordata; class Mammalia; order Rodentia; family Cricetidae; genus Cricetulus; species Cricetulus griseus. The sequence goes on from NC_048601.1 coordinate 10,515,433, forward strand.
ACATTGACACAAATGAAAGACACAGTTGCAGTTAAGATAAACTAGTTGAAAAGACTTTAGATTTTTAGTTTGATCTGTTGTGGGAATAGAAATGGGACCCAGAGTCAAGCTCCTCTTACCTGAGATACAGCCTTAAATCAAATTGAATAGATTTTTCTAGTTTAAAAATAAGGTAAGGGACATTAAGGTTTTGTTAGGAGGTAGAAAAGTGGTGATCAGCCTTGATGTGGATAGAGAGTCATACTGAGGAGTTTGTGTGACTATTACTGATAAATGTTTCAGTTCTATCTTTTAATGACAAAATGAAGACTTCAAGTTTGGTCTGATCATCTTTAGCTTGCTTAAATATGACTCTCCATGTATTGATCTGAAGAAACAGTGAACGACACCTTTTCCTGAGATAGTGATGCTGATGTTGCAATGGGGGTGATTCCCAATATTTGAAGAATGGGTGGATCTGTAACACAGTAATGAAGAATGGGTGGGTCTGTAGCACAGTAACTGTCTTACACCTTGTAAATTCTCTACATAGTTAAGCTTTGTGTATTGTACTTTCAGTTTTTGTTATTGATTTTTTAATGGATGACAAAAGGAGAACATATGGAAAAACATGTATCAAAGGATTTTCCTTCATATTACAATTAGTGCTTTACATATTTTTTCAGTTAATAACTAATATTTGGCCCTTGTCTCTCAGGAGGCACAGGCAGAAGGATCATGAGTTTCACAGTAGCTTGGTCTATGTTACAGGCCAGACTCAGCCAGAGTATATAACAGTGTTGGGAAAGTACACACACACACACACACACACACACACACACACACACACACACACAGAGAGAGAGAGAGAGAGAGAGAGAGAGAGAGAGAGAGAGAATGAGGGAGAAACAGAGTGTGAGGGGGGAGGCATACACACACAGAAATGAATGCAGAGAGTGAGGGAGAAACAGTGTGAGAGAGATTCTAAATCTGTACTGAATTGAAACCTATCCAAAGATCATATATATGTATATGCATATATACATATATATTCATAAGAAGGAATAAAAAAGGGTTTCATGTTTTCCTAAATTTTCAGTATTTATGTATTAAAACTCAGCCCCTACACATTCTGTCACTTTCCAGAAGGTATTTGGATTGCCATGAATTGTCCTGGTGAATGGTCATAGATTTAGGTTTTAACATAGTGCTGGGTAGTATTATGTCAACTTGACACAACTTGCTGTCATTTTTAGAAGAGGGAACCTCAACTTAGAAAATGTTCCATCATTTTGGTCTATGCAAAAGCAGGTGGTAGATTTTCTTGATTGATGGTTGATGTAGGAGGTCCTATCCTTGCCTCCAGACCTGACTTCCTTTGATAATGGACTATAATGTGGAAGGGTAAGATGAAATAAACCATTACTTCCCCAGTTGATTTTGGTCATGATGTTTCAGGGCAGAAACAGAAACCCTAACTTCGACAAACATCAGCAAGTTGCCGTTATTTACCCACAAAAATCATGCTTCTTTATTGTGAGACTTACCCTACTTCTATAAAGTATCTCTCCTAGCCCATCACGGTGGAGCGCACCAGTAATGAGACATCAATAGAGAGAAAGAAGCTGGATAGTTCGCTCAATATCACCCCCAGCTACATAGTGAGTTCAACACCAGTCTGGGCTACAAAACATCCTGTCTTTAAAAATAAAGGGGCGGGGGGTGTGTGTGGACTATATTCTCGACTTAGTCTTAAAGTATGAAATGGTATATAGGAATTTAAAAAATTGGTAGTGTGTAATTAAGGTTAATTCCTCCTTAATTTAGTGCTCTTAGCAGCCATTTGGTTAAATCCTCCCAAGGTCCACATTGTATTTGCCATTGTGTTGTTGGTGTCATGCTGTTATCTGTCATATGATCACATAAAAATATTTGTGACTAGAGACTGCATTGTAAGTAGAACTGTGTAATAAGTATGGATTATTTGCTCACCTCCTGAATAATATTCAAACATTTTAACATTTGATTTCCTGTTGTTTTTTTTTAACACAAAATAACTTGATGGCCTTTCCCCTTACTATTTCACACATGTCATTCAAGCTGCAAGTAAACTGTTTGCAGCCCTCCATTTTCAACTTTTTGACCTCCTTGGAATAGAGTTCCACCTATCTCCTTTCTCAATTGCACCCTAGTCTATCTGTCTTTAAGAGGCAACTCAAGTTAGCGCCATCCTGAAAAATCTTTGTCCTATCTCTTTCACTGAACAAAATTTCTCACTGTCCTAATTTTCATTTCTTGTGACCAACACAAAAAGTGATGGTCCACAAATATTGCTTCCTGGAGAGAAAAAATTAGAAATCAATTGCAAGAAAGGACATGAGTGAATGAATGTAAATGATTTGTTTCTCAACAAGTATATGGGTTATAAGAGTGATGGTAAGAAAGGTTTTATGGTCAGGCCGGGATAGTGCATGCCTTTAATCCCAGCACTCAGGAGACAGAAGCAGGAGGATCTCTCTGAGTTCTAGGCCAGCCATGTCTACAGAGTGAGTTCTAGGACAGCCAGGACTGTTTCACAGAGAAATCTGTCTTGACAAACAAATAAACAAACAAAGGTTATATGTGTGCGTACTCACATGTATATGGTACATATGTGTGCCTTTGTCACTTTGTTAGTGCATTTGTGTGAATACTAGAGGTTGATATTCCATGTCTTCACTAAGAGATAGTCATTTTCTCTTTTGAGACAGAGCTTGTCAATTAACCTAGTGTTTACCATTGTGACAGACTTCCTAGCCAACAAGCCCCAGAGAGCCACATGTCTTTGCCCCTTGATGCTGGGTTACATACATTAGTGACTAAATCCAAATGTGGATCCTAGGGATCCAAACTCAGGTCCTCTCACCACTTGCAAAGCAGAAGATTAATTGAGCCATGTCTCTAGCCATCAAGGAAGCTAGGCAATTGAAACAGGAGACCAATGGGTGTTTATCTAATATTTAATGTTTCTCAGTCTGCTTGCCTTTTAAAGTATCATTCGCAAAGGAAATGCCTAAAGCAAGGTTCTAGATAAAATCCAAAGTATTGCCATTTCTGTGATTCCAAATTAAGGATATAGCAATATCTCAGATTGTAATCTAGGACTTTAGGTTGAAATGTTCAATTACCACTAAAATACAAGGTAACTTGTGAGAATTATAGACCTGGAAGCTGACATGATATCATCATGTCACTAGAATTTTTTTCTGTGTTACAGTTAGGAAGATTTTCAGTCAAAAATTTTGAAACAGCCATTTTGGAATTCTTAGGGATCCTCACTTTTGTCATGTGTAGATAGCAATTTAAAGTTTAATTCTACCAATGGAAGCTCCCTCAATTTATCTTTAGCCTGATAGGAAATGTTCTTCTGTGTATATGTTTCTCTTATTGGTTGATGAATAAAACATTGATTGGCCAGGCAGAATTATAGGTAGGACTAGGAGATAAGGAGGATTCTCGCAAGTGTAAGCAGAGAGAAGTTGTCATGTGATCCTAGGAAGCTACTTAGTTTGGGCAGAAACTACCGCTAACTAACCATAGAGGTCTGGAGGTCTGTACAGAGAGGCAGGAAGTGACATACCTGGGCAGAATCAGTATATAAGCAGGGGCAAACAGGAAATCGCTCTCTTCTCTCCAGAGACTCAAATTGGTCAAGATGTAGGACATATAGGAGTACCAGACCCTTTCTCCAGTAAGATAAGACCATGTGGGAATATTTAGATTACTAGATATGGCATAATAATTAAGTCAGAGCTAGCCAAATAAGAAATGCTAGTCACCGGCCAACAGTTCATAATTAATATAGCATATGTGTGCTTCTTTGGAACTCAAGGGCTGTTCGGAACTTGCCAGGCCAGAAAACTCACATTACATTAGCCCGTCAAATACATATCTGTTCACTTGGAAATCACTTCAAATCTCTTTCAATCTCTTTATGTGTAGATGCTCCCTAGAAAATTTTTTGTATACATCTCTGTATACCTAATTGAAAGATAATAATACAGATGTCTGTGTTGCCAGATAAATTGAGACATTACTAAATTATTAAAAGGGAGAAGCATGGCCATTCAGGAAAATGTAGCAATGGTTCCTAACACAGTTCCTGGTTCTTCATCTACACCTTCTAAATATTATATCACCAAAGGAGTTTCTAACTTATAATTATGACTAACTATTGTCTTCAGTATTTTAAGTCTGACATGAGATATTAATTGCCTACAAACTAAATTAAAGTGACTATATGATATATAAAATTTAAAAATTGCTTATCATTTTTTAATTATTAGGAAACAAAATAATTGCCCTAACTTTTAATGTTTTTCTTACGACTTCCCTCTACAAATGCAATTTTGATAGTGTTTGCCAGGAGCATATGATATAATAAACAACTAAAAATTAATAGAAATAGAAAAATTGAGAAATCCAAAATTTTATATAAAGTTTAGACTAGCTTTTCAATGCAGAAATCTACATAGATGCAATATTTATTGATAGCTATGATGTGTCTAGTGTTCCTGATACAATCATATGCAGATATCTATTTTCCATTCATGAACACACCAGGGTTTCAATGCTTTGCTAATCTTGGGAGAATATTCCATAATTCATATTTTCAGATTCAAAAGCATCTCTCCAATTGACCTTTTTTTCTTTCTTCAGTAGGTTTTCTTTTCCTTTTACATGTTAGTAAGGCTTCTTGTTGTTCAGTATATAGCAGAAGAAATTTGTCTGACATGACATGGCTATCTTAACTTTTTTCTGATTATTGTCTTTCATAGATATACTGGTGGGGGGAAGAAAAATTAAGAGAGTTCATTTTCCTTACCAGTTAGAAAAATAATTTATCAATCAGTTTAGAACATGCTACAGCATATTCTAGCAACAAAATAATTATCTACATAAATCTTTCATTTATAAAGAAAAGCTTACAAAGCAAGGGGAATTTATCCTTTCACTCAGAGATTTAATAAGGACAAAGAATTGACCAAAATAATTTTCAAAAAGGACTTTGTAAAATAGATAACAGGGCCCAATCTTCCAAAGATTATGTTACCACCCTGCTTCATACAATTGGTCCCTGTGTGAGGCAGAAAGCATTTAATGGAGCCTATCTCATAAGATGTAGAAGACATCCTTTTATCCGATGGATATAGCTGGAGACATAAGAGCTGTGAATTCTGCAACCACATGAGACCAGGTCACCACAGAATGAAAGTATCTGTCTTTTAAAAAATTCTTTCTTCAAAGTGATCTTTTAAACTACTTTTGGGTGACCTGTAAAGAATCTATTGCTAAATTTTACAGATATGTGTGGCTAATTTTTATGAATTTAGAGTAAACTAGTTGCCTTCTCTGAATAAATACTATCCTATTTTTTGAAAGCTTTTATCTATAAATCTTGATTTGCAGTGCAATCTGAGTCTCTTCAGTGTGCATTATTTTCACTGCAGTTCCTCTAAACTCACAGGAACATCCCTTTGTAACAAAATTCCACTTAAATTTTTCATTTTGTCACTTTTTTACATGAAAATATGAGCTAAACTTTCAGTTCAAGTTAAATTAAGTCAGCTATAAAAATGGCAAACTCTATAGGTAAGGCTATATTTCTAAAGAGGACAGTCACTTTTCCAAGGCATTTAAAAAGGTATCTTTGGGATATGGAAATTCACATTTATAAAAGACTGGAAAAAAAAGACTGTACTGGTGGCCATGTTGCCCAGTAGTAGTAGCATACTTGCTTAGGAATTTTACAGGTCTGAACTTATACAACACCACTGGAAAAAAATGTAAGATTATGGATCAAAATACAATCAAATAAAATTAATAAGGGAGGTGATAGTATCTCCTGGGAAGACTGAAGAAGTTATGGGGAGCTAGAGCAATCATTTGAATTCTGCACATGCTACAACTGTGGAAGGATGGAGCCTGTTTTCCTGGCAGAGCCTGCTTGCCACTGGAAGAGGAAGTCAAGCTATTAAAACCTGTCTTCAGTAAAGAATAAGACAGCAAGTAATTCCATTTTTATACTTTGGTGCTTTTAAAAGGGTTCAACCATGGCCCACCTATATATTTTAAAACTTTGACCCAGAAGCATAGTTCTCAGCTACTAAACAGAGAAAAGGGGCTTTCTGTACTCTGATCACAGACCTTGGAAGGGATACTCCTTGAAAAGCTGAGTTCTGTGGGACAAGACCTCCTGGACTCCTCTGTAGGCTTCCAGTAAGAGAAGATGTGTGTTTCTCACACACTAGTACACCTCTGCCTAATCACAGCACTAGCTCTTCTATGACAAAAATATAAGAATATAGAGAAGAAATAAAAGCAAGGGTTCAAAGGAAATTTTCTTTATAAATTTCAAAACACAGAAATGAAAGTGGAAGATAATAATTTCATTGGATCTTTAGGCATTTGTCTTGGGTCGCAGAGGGAGATGTATTTGTTTTCAGAGCCTTGGATAAAGCGTTAAATTGATACTAAAACCCCATCAATTAAAAACAGTGATACGCAATAAAATTGTTCACTGAACTACTCAGTTTCTGCATGTGCATTCATGTGTATACATGTGTCTATGAGTGGTGTGTGTGTGTGTGTGTGTGTGTGTGTGTGTGTGTTGGAGGTTTGGCAGGAATCACCAGCTTCAGAGTCAGTATTAAAAACTCATAATCAAGTCAGTATTGAAAGATGCAATATATGAACAAAGACTTGTACTATGTTATTTCCACCATTTCCATAGTATTAACAACAAAGAGGTGTGTGTGTGTGTGTGTGTGTGTGTGTGTGTGTGTGTGTGTGTGTGTGTGTGTGTGTGTGTGTAGAGAGAGAGAGAGAGAGAGAGAGAGACCAGAACTCATAACTGCCTATATTGTCTGGCTAGTGAGCTAAAACTTTTTTTTAAAACTGCCTCTGCTTCCCCATTGCTGGATTGCAAACACAAACCATCACCATTTTGGTGTTCTTCTAGACATTGGTTTTATTTCGTCTGGTTGATAGATGAATGGAAAGACCCAACAAGGCATGGGATATAGTACCATTTTATGAAAAGTACCATATACCCCAGTGGTAAAACAAAAGCTTGATGTTTCTCTTCCTGTTATTAATTTAGGAAAACGAATGTGTTGGTTCATAAAAGCAGACTAGAATTTAAAATATTAGCAAGGCTCAGACAGAATTGTAATGAACATTTCATTCATGTTAGTTTTAGAAAGCGTTCTTTATTATTTGGTTTGTACTAACACTAATCGCTAGGCTTGTGTTAAGTCTATATTAGACATGACTTGACCCAAACTATTAACATTGTGTTACTAATTGTGATGTATGAAATGTTCTCCATAGATCCACATGATTGGAACTTTGGTACCCAGATGGTGGTGTTATTTAGGGAAGATTTTGAAACATTTAGGAGGTGGACTGATCATGGGGAAAATACATCATTGGGGGTGGGTTTAGAATTTGTGTAATCTGGCCTCACCTCCTCTCTCTGCTTCTGGTCCAAAGCTGGAGAGTTATAGGCCAGCCCGTGCTCTTTGCTGTCACCTCATCATGTCCTTTTCACCACAATGTATTATATCTACAATGGAACCATAAGCCAAAAAAGGCATTTCCTCTTAATTTGCTTTCTTTGGGGTATGTTTATCAAATCAGTGAAAACAAAGCTAACACATACACATTTACACACACATACACACACCAATTTAACTCATGAAATTCCAAAATGTTGTTTAAAAAAAAAACAGTTTTACTCTCTTGTCTCCAGTGGATCAATACAAAAAAGCAATTGGGACTTGGTTTAGGACATCCTGGGGGGGGGGAGTCAGACTCAGTTTTACTTCCTTGAAGGGCTATCTTGTGAGTCCAGTGAAAAGAACTCTATGTGTCTGGTAGTAAGAGAACAGTAAGAGGTAATGTTTTGTTTATTAATGTCTCCTTGATTTTTTTCCATAGTGTTGATGCCTAGAATTAAAACACCACAAGACCTTGATCCAATTTTCCTCTTTCCTACCTCTGTTGGAAAAGAGTTATGAAAAACACATAAAGTTAACAAGATGTTGCATAAAATCAAAGTGTGCTCCAGCAATCCCAAGGTACTCAATACATTCCATTTGCCTGTGCACTGGAACGACTCCATAAAATATGTTCCACTTGTAAATATTGAATTTTAATATCAAGGTGCCAACAGTACGCAATGTTTTATATACATCAGACAATATCTTGTCCTCTGGAAGCTTAAGTTTCATCAAGACAAAATTGAAATTATAGATTCTGTCTTATTTTTATATTGTCACTTTATTAACATGGCAAGAATTTAACTGATTGTACCTTGTGTTTGACGATGGCTCCATGGATCTACTTTCCCTTATCTTTCATATGTACTTGAAGTAGATTTTTGAAAAAACTGTATTACAGTGAAAGATGACTTCAAGGCTAAAAATCATATTGCTAATAATAAATTTTAACTGATGTTATTGGCTAATAAGTTATTTTTAATGTTGTAGATAAATGATGTGAAATATACAGAAAGATATTTTCTTTCTATTTTCCATTCTCAAAAACTCAGAGTCAGTGAAATAGATAAATTTTATTGAGACTTTTCCTAGATTATTAAAAATAAATCATTATTTAGTTACTGGGAATATTTAAGGAAGATGGAAAGAAGATCATATGAGATATAGATGTAATGATTTCAATCCATCAATAAATTGACTCTGTTGTCTTTGATATGATACTGACGCAGCTTTCTAGCAGTGCTAGATGTCTTAGGAAACTGCATGGACTAGGTATCCTAACTGCACAGAGTTAACTTTGAACTTGCAGTACTAGCAATGGTGGAATGAAGATTCCTTTGAGGATATTTTGTAGACTACTATTTTGTGGGACTTAGTTTACCCTTTCATTAATTATAAAAAGTATTATTAAATAAATATTATTTTATAATATTCTATTTAGAACCAGTTTCTGCCCAGCCTATCACTTATGTCCATAATGAAACTACAGTGCTTGTTCAACTCTTTTCTTCACTTCATTATTGTGTATTTTCATTATTCTCATACATTTTGTCTAGATTTTGTTCTCTGGCTTAGGTAATACTAGAGTATGATTTAGAAAAAAATTGCATGGGTCTATACTCATTGTACAAAAGAGGTGAAGGTTAGTCAGATTCTTCTCCTTAACTTCCTTATTCTTTTTAACTCTGAAATTATTTTGATGACACAATTAGTGCTAACAATAGCCACTTCTTGCCTCCATGTAACATATCTGAAGCATTCTTGTCTTCCAAGGCTTCACTGAAAACAGATGCCATACTGTGTGATGCTTGGTCAGTATAATACAGCAAAACTGGCAAGCTGCTGAGATGAGGTGATGGGAACTCAAAATCTATTTGCAAATATAAATTATGGGGAAACAAAAGCAAGGAATAAGTAGACAAACTTCAAAGCAAAATGAAAGAGACAAGTGCACAGAGACCGAACATGGCTCTTACAAATAGAGGAATATGGGAGCAATACTTGTTCTTTTCCAGCACAGCACAGATGTCCTTTTGTTAAACTAATTTTCATTTTAAATAGCCTGCCATTGTTTCCTGCAACTTAGAAGACTAACAAAAACAACTGTATGGTAGTTAGTCTTGACTACCAAGTGGAGTGGATTTATGAGGCACTCCTCTGGGTGTGTCTTGGGGGGGGTTCTGGACTAGGCTGGAAAAGGAAGATTCTTACTTCACTAAGGATTTTATACATTTAAGAATTCAAAATCTGAATAAGTTATTTGAAATTGGTGGTTGGAGGAAGTAGGTCTACCTGCCTGGAGGAAGTGGGTCTACTGAGATAAGTCATGGTCCTAGCAGTTTGTTGTGTTTCTCTATATGCATCTTACTCAATACGATGTGCCTGTATCTGCTGTGCCATATTCTTCCCCAACATGACAGACTGATACGTTCTGAAACCATGAAACAATAATAAATAATTCTTTCTTTAGTTGTTCATGACAAGCATTTTATCAATCAGTCATGAAAGTAACACTTTCATACATCGCAGAATGAGTGTTAACATGTTACATTATTAAATTAGAAAGTCATAGAGTCATAGATTTCACTAAAGTACAAAGAACAAAAGTTTTAAAACAAAATAAACTTCATAGGACACAGCAAAGATTTTGTCATAAATATATTCAAGTTATATAGACTTTAGGAATCATTTCAATCATTTTTACTGATTTTCTCTGGAGTAGGTATGAGCAAACAGGGTATTTTTCCCAAGATTAAGTCACTAATATGTAAAATAAAAACGTGGAAATCTCTTTTAGAGCAACTAAAACTCTGTATAAATTAATCAATGATAATGTTAACTAAGAAATGTCAGTTACAAAACATGCATTGTCATGATTGCATCACATTCTTCCAAAATGAATCAAGCATATAATTGGCTTTAAAAAGAGCAATAGCATCACATACCTCAAGAAAATAGCTCTTTTTGCTATATTTATTGTAATAAAAGAATTCATACCGATTTGATTTGGCTTTGATGATGATGCTAATGATGGGGATGGTGATGAAGACACTGGTAGTGAATTCTACATGAATACTAGAAATCTTAAAATGAGTTCCCTAGACCCTACTCTTGATGTTTCCAAAGAGAAAATCAACTTGGGTCACAAATATATACAGCATCTACATTCTCAAACTCAGGAGCAGATAATTTTTTTCCCTCATCTCATTAAATCCTCACTGACATCCACCTAACCAGCCCTTTGTGCCATCTTTCTCTTAAATTCAACATGGATCAGCTTTTCAGTGCCCATACGTGCACTCCCCTCTGGCCCTCTCCCCCAGGGTCTACTTGGACCATTAACGGGTCTCTTGTGGATGTATGTGTCAATCTTCTTACTGGGCTACCTGTCTCCAGCTTCTTAATGCCAGAGCAGGACATATCATTGTTGTTCTTATCATTAGGCAGAATGAGAAATCTGAAATAGAATCTGATCTTTTCACAATTCTGATAAAATTGGATTGGTCCTTCCATGTGTCACTAATCTGCATTTGGCTCCCTTACGCATCTTGTCTCACTCTAACAATTGGGAGCATGATGCGCAGTTACATAGATACAGGACATTCTCAGAAAACTGGATTTCAACCGGAACTCCCACCACTGGTACTGTTCCTCATGGCTTCTACAACTATTGTTTCTACTGCTACTATTACTTTGGAAGTATCAGAAAAACAAGTTAACACCAGCCTTATATGTTGGCATAAAAAGTTCAGAAGTAAGTACTTGAGGATTCCCAAGGTAAACGAAGGTGTGTAGTATCCACACATACTTTTTCTGAAAGCTCTGTGAATTAAATACTGTCCAGTTGCTTCCTGGATTCCATCGGATAGGCCACTCTGTTCCAATATGCTTTAAGATGGGAAAAAAAAACCGAAAGCATGACCTAAAAATCAAACTTCCTTCCATGTGTTGTTCCTGTTGGGTATTTCACTACAGAAATGAACAAAGGGGCTAGTACACTTGCTGGGGAAGAAGACAGAGAGTTTTGAAGACTATTATGTAACACAGCCAATACCCAGCCAGGGACAGGGGTAGAATTCAAACTCAGATTTAATCCTAAATTCACTATTCTTTCTACTGTATCAGATGATCTTTTCATCAGTATTTTAAATGAAACTCCTGAGCCAGGCACTGGGGATATAAATGTGCAGTCTGTATTCAAAAGAACAAATCTATATGGATGAGACATAAAGATGGGGCTAGTTATTCACTGAGTAAGGGAAGTACAGAGATGTCAGAAGTGAGGGACTATGTAAAGGTCGCCCTTGATGATCCCCCTACTTGGAAAGTTCCTGTCTGTCTACACAAATACTAATGTATTTGCCTAGCCAATTCCCGCTCAACTCTTAGCTCCGGCATCACAAAACCTGATCCATCATTTCTTATCAGTTCTGTTTTGCCCTGCACACACCCCACTACAGCTTGACCTCATGAATTATAATTAGTTTTAAACAGGTGGGATCTCTCAAGAGATCAAGGTAGGAAAAACAGATTATCTCATTAGCAGCTGAGAAAGAGACCCATACAGGGAATTTTTTTGAAAATGTGAAAGAAGTTTTATAATATGAATTATGACATGTCAAGTTATGTGTATATGTAAAGCAAAAACAAAAAAAAACATATTTGAACTCCAGTTAAACTAAATTTTTGCCTTTGCTGTTGTTTATATATGGGCATGTAAAGCTTCGTTTTTTCTAAATTTTCTCTAAAGATGAAGTTTATCTCTTCTGCAGCTACCAGACTAAAACCTGGAATAAAATCCAGTTTGATGGCACAATTAACCCATGAGTTTTTAAATCAATTTCATATTCATAATTTATTTTTACTTTATTATTGTATGTGAACAATACATGTGTAAGAGAGCACGTGCTCATTGCCGTGGGTGCACGCGGAAGTCATAGGACACTGGGCAGAGTTCTTCTGCCCCCCACTGTGGGTCCCAACATCTCGCAAGTTCTCATAATTTCTTATATGCTCAGTTACCACTGAGTCCTGAAGACGAACATATTCATTTAAATGCTTACATATTATATTTAAAAGATACAACAGGGAACACTTGGAAAGAGGAAATTTCAAATACACTGTCTCCATCCTGCTTGTGAGTCTTCATGTGTGCATATGCGTGTGCTTATGTTTGTGTGTGTACACGCACATGTGCAAACATGTTTCACCATGAGCAATTACTGGTACATTGCATATAGAAGATTGCATTTTGGATGGTCACATGTATTTCCTGGTGTTAATATTCATGCTACCATCTTCTCCATACTGGGACTTGCTGAAAAAATAATATTGAATTTGACCAGATTGTACTCAGTGTTTACATGTGTTTTGATCGTTCAGAACATAGCCAACTGCAAAGATATCAATTTTTGGACCGATAGAATTTCTGAAGTTTTTCTTGTGTTTACAGAATATTTTTTATGCCTTATAATGCTGGAGTGTATGCTTTTGCAGATTATACAACAAAAACATTTACTTGAGAATGTTGGGAAATCTGTGGGGGGGTGTGGGGGTCTCTCTCTCTCTCTCTTTCTCTCTCTCTCTCTCTCTCTCTCTCTCTCTCTCCTGTCTTACTCTCCTCTTTCTTCCATAGAATGATGCATGCTTTCATGGTTTCACTTTAAAATTAAAAAATAAGTAAAAAAATTACTGGGAACAAAATTTTCATCTGACAGTGATTATCTTCGTATTAGACCAAGATGATTAACAAAATACCTTCTTTCATTGGGCAGTACGGTTGTTCTCCCTGTAGATGAAGATATTAACACTCTGAGAGAGATAATTCGAATGGATCCCCAAGCTTAGGCAGGCATGATTAAACTCAGCTCTTTCAGACTGCACCTCTAGAGCTGCTCAGATAGACATAGCTCCCAGACTCCCATTTTAAGCCGATGCACTACTGTTCCTTTTGTGCCCTCTTTTGGTTTGAGATGATGCGTCCATCACATGGTGCTGTAGACTCCTTTCTGGAGCATGTGGCATCTAATTTCACAGACAAGGAGACTCAGGCTTGTGTTATTGATGCTTTGTACACAGATTAACTGTGCCCCTTTGCAAACAGTTATGAAGTTACTTGCTTTGTAGTATGGGAATGGCAAGACTCCTCTTGACATGGGTTTGGAGAGTCCATCATAGCATCACTTCTCAGTCATCATGGCCTTCACACTGTGTCTGCTCCAGGATATTTCCTCCCTGTCGTAGGTGTGTATATCTTCAGGAACTGTTTGCCTCAAGCTAATTTACATTAATGCAAACATTTTCAGACTCTTCCCTGTGTTGTGTTTCAAAGCTAGTTTTCTGATATCAGTAGATTACTTACCTGAGAAAAAAGACGTAAACGTGGAAACTACCCAGTATAGCTTTCCACAAACCAGGTGCATTCCCAAGATCCTTCTGTTACATGCACTGGTGATGAGATCAGCAAAATACACAGCGGGGTGCAGGAATTGCGCAATACAGCAAGTGCAGAGCACAGTGGTGACAGGCACTTGCTTGCTCGTTGTGTTATTGTACTTCTTATTGCACCTTTGGATATATTATCCCAATTTAAGAATGAAGGGACTAGAAGAGGTGGAAGTAAAGTGAGAGGGTGGAGCTATACAAAGATACTACTTGGAAATATCCAAGTATCCGACACTCAAAGTTGCCACAGTAACCACAGATGGGTTTGTCCAGCTGTGCAAGGGTACCAGCTCAGTAAGTTTAAATGTTGGACACTTTTATCCTATGAGTCTGCAGTCAAGGTGCCCCAGTGAGCTTAGGTGTTTTACAACTCAATATGTACAATGTCCAAGTGTATGTGTATGCATGTGTATGTGTGGTACTTATGTGTGAATATCTGTACATGTGTATTTTTGCATATACATTTATGTGTATGTACTTGTGTATGTATATTTGGGTCTCTGTATGGTCACATACATATGTATTTCTATGTATATATGCATGCAAACACAAGTGTTTTATGTATGTGTATATGGATGCAATTCTTAATATCAATCTTTCCTATGTCAAATATATTGTGGTAAGAAGAAAATATCATAGTTAAATTAAAACTTTCGTGTTGGACAAGGCTCTAACAGAAGCTTCCTTTGATAGTCATGATCTAAAGAAATCATACTTAATAAATCTTGTAAGCCCAAAAACAAAGATAAATTTTATGTTAATATTGTTGTTGTGGATTTTCTTTTTCTGCTAAAAATTCTAACATTATAATCTCCTAGACAAACATTGACCATAAGTTAGATACAAAATTTTAAACTGCAATTAATTCCATCTAAGTTCATAATTCATATTAATTTAAGAAGATACAATATATGGATAGAACTATTCTGAAATAGTAACCACCCTGTTCAGGAAAAATCTTTTTCATAAATCAGTTACTTATATAAGTCTAGTCAGTAAGAAACTGTTTTTAAACCAGTCCACAACAGACTTTGGACTCCGATATCACAGAGGGTTTGTGTGTGTGTGTGTGTGTGTGTGTGTGTGTGTGTGTGTGTGTGTGTGTGTGTGTATGTGTGTGTGTGTGTGTAGGGGTTCTTGTTAATCTCACAAGATCCCCAAATTTAACTTTAAGTGACATCTTTAAGTGACATTCTACTTGGGAATACATTTTTCTGTTGTTTTTTAAATAAAATTATCACAAAAATAATCAGCAAGAAAGGGAATAATTTAGTCTAGAAGTAACTAATATAGGCAATAAGTTGTAGTTAGTGTCATTTAATATAAGAGAGACTGTAGGTGAAGCCGTAGCCATGCCTACTTAGGGGCTGGCTACAGGTGTGCGTGACCACGCCCTCACAAGCTTTCGAGGGTGTGGTCAGGGGACGTAGGGTGACTGTGTTTTCGCTTTTGGTTTCTCTTTTGGGCTTGTGTACAGACTGCTGCCATGCCGGCTGGCTAGGTCGCTCTGTAAGTAAGGCTTTTCCCTATTATATACCCTTATATTTCTACCTGACTCCGTATTGGTAATTTCTCACTATAAGAGACACAGAAGTAAACAGCATATTCCAGTACCTTACATTGCCCTTTGCTGGATTTGGGATAGGTTGCATCTGTCTCCTTGTCCTAGAATAGGCTATTTAAGAGCATTCAAAAGTTAGATGTGCATTCATATATTCAGCCCTAACCCAGACATTACTTCAAGTCCCAGGGAATATCTCTAAAGAGGAAGTAGAGAGCTTATAGGAGCTGGAGGATGGGGAAGGTTACCATGAAACACTGCCTTGCAGACGAACACATCATTGCAGCTCTGGCCACCTGTATAAGATCCTCACAAAACCAAAACTAACTTCTTCACATCTTTCTGTTTTATTCCTTTCCGGAAGGATCTGGATGTATGGGCAGCTACATTAAATCATCAGCATATCAGTAACTGGTTCCCACCAAAGTTATACAAAGCAAAGAACCTACTGCTGCATTCCGGGGAATCTTCCAAACAGTAGTAACAACGACCACAAAAATAGCACCCTCTCAGAATATTGATCTCTCATGTCTTATAACAGATAGAAGAATTCAAAATATTTCACCCACTAACATTACAATACTTTGGAAATTTTTATTTTTAGGGTAAATATGCCTGAAAATACTAAAAGAAAAGGTGTCAGATAATGTTCACTGATTTTTAATAGATACCACAGATTATATTATGGAATAAAAACAGGCCATATACTTTAAACGAAATAGTTTTATAAGCTATAATTACAAAACTCATTTAAAGAGGAGAGGGGCTGAGATTTATGAAAATTAATTTTTCCCAAATCACACACGCATGAAATGGTAGACTTGGAATTGCTGCCTGAGGGTCCACTGTGAGGGCCCACACTTTCACTTGCTGGAATTTCCACAAAATGAGCTTACCATATAAATGAGTTGAATACTTATCTACCAAATACAATTTTATCAGTTGCTTTTTGACAATCAAACTAAGAGGAAAAATATGTGAAGCAAGTTTCTAATTACACATCTTCCACAAAGTGCCAGTTGTGAAAACTTGGGAAATGGAAACACGTTGGCTTTTGTTGTTGTTTTTGCTTATGAATATGCAAAGTACACTTGGTTATCATTACAAAGTAATGATTCAGTGTCTTTGGGGTGTCTTGGTTTGTTATAAGAGACTGCCCTCTAATTTTGGCTCTTAAGGTTCTATTCCACTTTCTGTGATCACTGAGTGTATCTTGGCATCAACCAGCCTCATCACTTCTGATTTGTGTATAATCCTTCCATGTGAATATGTCTGCCCTGAGGGTAGAAATTTCACCCCATTTAAACTCCAATTATCAAGTCGGAGACTTCTGCGTGGAGGCAGCAGCACTATTACTATTAGTGGTACACAGTCTACTTTGGCCTGTAAAAGAATTCAAGACCCTAAACTATAAACTTCAGGATATGAAGCACCGCAAGCAACTAGCTACACTTTCACATAACTTCCCTTTGGGTTTTTCAAACACCAGAAAAACTTTCTTTTCACAAGAATGTTTTCTTAAGATTTAAAACTTAGTAATGTGGTTATTTCTAAAAGAAGGAAATATTATTTATCCAACCTGCAGTTTCTTTTATGAGACAGATGCTATATGCTTTTCTAAAAGCTAAAAGAAAGGAAAAAGTATTAATTGATGGATTTTGAATTGTACTGTATGCTTATCTCAAGTTTTCATCATTTTTTAAGGAAAACTGTCTGGCTATCTGCTAGATTTTTAAAAAGTACAATAGATGATCTTTGTAGACTTTGAGCTGCAGCGGAGTCATTGTCATTTATTTATTAGTAGCAGTTATTTTTTATTGTCTATGTATTCATGTGTATATCTATTTTTTGCTATTTAAAAATAGAAAATAAGTTACCTAGACTAAGGAAAAAAGGAAAGCCCACAGATGTCTGGACAAGCATGTGTATCTTAAAAGTATTTTTATTATAACAAATTTAGATATTTTGCTAAATGATCCAAAAATCGTGAACGCTTCCTGTCTGCATTATGCTAATAGTCACTTATTTGCTAAATATATGCAGAGCATCTTATGTGGGACAGCTACTTTTCTAGGCACTGGAAATCTCTAAGCGAATCACAGGGGGTCAAAATTTCTGACTTTTTTATATAGGAGAAAGTTTGGTATATGTATTTTAAGTAAGTACATCAAAGATAAACGAGGAACACAACAAGCAAGAGTCAGGAGGTGTGGCTGCAGGAAACTGATAAAGGAAGCTCTCCCTGAGAGGAGGGCATCTGAGCAGAGACCTGACCAAGTGAAGGAAATACTTAATCCCAGGGGAAGAGGAATCCAGGCAAGGTTTATTTATTTACGCTTAAGTTATACATTGGTCAAACTTACTTCATCCAAAGAAATCTTTCATTCACTTCCCTCTTTCCAAAAACCTAAAATCGGGAATGTGGCACTGTACATGGATTCTGTAGACTCTAAACTCCTTGAAATCAGGAACAATGTCTTACTCAATTTTTCTTTCCCAGAGATATAGCAGAGTGCCTGGCACACTAAGGGCTCACTGAAAGCCACAAAAAGAAGAGACTGGAAAAGGCAAAAAGAAAAAAAAGTCAAAGTCAAAGAGCCATAGAGGCACAGACACAATAATCAAACGGGGGGGGGGGTGGTCCTTACTCTTCTGAAGACTGTCAAATTTTATATCACTGATGTGATAATTACATCTTTCTGCAAATCAAGTGCCTGAAAGTGTCATGAAAATGTCACCATCCAAATTCACTAGCTGCTTCTTCACTCTCTTTTCTGCCTGTCATATCAAGCTCAGTTCATGTCCCATGTCCATCAAGTTCTGTAGAGCAGTAGCTGTCTCTCCCCTTAGGTTAGAGAGCATGACTCTGTCCGCCATAGCTGAGGGAGCATGGCCCTCTCCCCTCTCCACCATAGCTGAGGGAGCATGACCTTCTCTGCCTGAGTTGAGGGAGCATGACCTTCTCCACCATATCTGCATGTCTTCTCCAAAAACCTTTGCCTGTTTGCTTGTTTTACTGAGATTAGGTTTTACCATGTAGCTCAGGTTGCCCTGAACTCATTTTGTTGCCAAGACTGGCCTCAAATTTATGACAATCTTCCTGCCACAGTCTCATAAGTGTTGGGGTTATAGATATGGTTCATCATACTCAGGTTTTGTCATAGTTCTTATCAAAACCTCAAATTATTATTTATTTCCTTGTACATTAGATTGTCTATGCTCCTAAAAAACATAGAGGTATTAAGAGTAAATACATTCTTTTTTACCACATTAAATCCTAAATTCTCTGTACACTAAGGACCTCAAACAAAGTGGACATACAATGGATACATCTAGAAGAATGAAAGGAAAAGGGGAGAGAGAAGAGAGGGATGAAGAGACAAAAACAGAAAAGGGAGAAAGGAAGGAGAGACAAAGAGGAGGGGAAGAAGGACGAACTAAAGAAGAGGCTATAGGCACAAATGTCAACAATTTCTGTTCAGGGAGTATAACGATAACTCTTTATACCAGCCACCCGCTGTGTTAGGGCCCCAAATAACACACAGAGACTTATATTAGGTTCATGCTGCTGGCCAATGACTGGGATTTCTCATTTGCTAGCTCAGTCTTAATTATCAACCATAATCATAAGACTTATCTTATGGAGGACGCTGGAGGAATGCATCCTGTCTTCCTGGGATCACATGGTGGCTCCAGAGCAGAGAGAAGGAGGAAGAGGAAGAGAGCAATTTCTTCTTTGTCCCTGATTATATTCTGAATCTGCCTGCTATGTCACTTCCTGCCTGAATCACAAGACTTCATTTTACTACAATTCCAGAATCCTCCTTGACTCCTAATCCCACCTATCTTTCTGCCTCATTGGCTGAACAGTGCTTTATTCATTAACCAATAAGAGAGACATATACACACAAGGACTTCCCCTATCAGGGGAGATACATATTCTTAGGAGTCTATGTTAAATTTTAAGAGTTTCAATGAAAGTACAGCATTCATCCTTTCAAATATTTGGGTTGCAATTCCTTATTGCTATCAATCATAGCCTTAGCACATAATAATTTTGTTCTTTATTGAGTTGATTGCTTTCACCTTTTCAATTAAACAAAATAATCTGTTGCTTTCCCTTTCAGTATCTGAATTGTTAATAAGTAAAATAACAGTTGCATAGACACAGACACAGCAATACCATGATAAAGGTGAAAGTCTAATGGGTGGGTAGTATACACAGAGTGGACACTGTGACAAATAGATGTGACTGTGTCTTAAGCAGGATGGCACTAGAGTTCAAATTTGCCACTCAAAATATCACAAAAGACTTAAGAATTGTCTAGTCTGAGATTTCTTCCGTTCATATTTCAGACCATGGTGAGCTGCAGTTGACTAGATACAGAAAAATTGGAACTGCAGATGGAAGAACTTTTAGAGTAAGATTTTAAAATCATTTTAATGTAAACATTTGGCAAAAAGTCTAGTTACATAGCAACAGATGGTAATGTGTAGTTCTCAAACACACACACTTATAGGACTTTCCTGGCTAATAAAGGTACAGAGAAGTTCTCTCACTAAGCAGGGCTGAAAAAGTAAATTTATACAATCTATGAATTAACCTTTATCATAGGTCTGTGTGCCTATGAAAAATTTTCTATATGGCATATAGAAAAGTCAATACTACACATGATTCCTGGCATCCATTAAGTTCTTGAAATATACTCAAATGAAATGCAACTATAATAGTTAGTGACTGAGCATTAACCTATTTTGCAGTTTTTAGATATTCAATGAAGACATCTTTAAAATGAAACATTATTCACCAACTAGCTCTTATCTAGTCAAGCTGTGTCATCCATATTTTAAACAATATTAAAATAATTTCTACATTAGCCATGTATTAGTTCTTAGTCCTGCAGTGATCAAATATCCTGACAAAAACAATTTAAGGAAGAATGGGTTTATTTATTTCACAATCTCATGTTGCAGTTCATTATAGTGTGGAAATCACAATGGCAGACATTTGAGAGAGATAGTCACCTTGAATCGTTAACAAGGAAGCAGAATCCATTCTAGCTTTCTCCTTTCTTACACATCCAGGATCCCTTGTCTAGGAAATGGTGCCACCCATGATATGATGTTCTTACCACCACAATTAATATAATCAAGATAATGCACACAGACATATCCAGACACCTATCTCCTGGGTGATTCTGGTTTCTGTCCTTCTGACAGCACCACAACCACCATCACTGTTAAATATCTTAGGCCTTATCCATTTTGAAAACCAGAGATTTAGAAATATGTGTATGAGGACAAAAGTTCACATACTTAGGAGAAAAATACAAATTAAAGAAATTGACAGGTGTGTTCTTAAACAGAACAGGGGTTTGTTTGTAGACAAACTCTGAACTAAGTTTCTTCTAGAATGTGGAGGTATGTTATCATCCAGTTAAAGTTATTTTTAATTAGATGCTTTTCAGAAAAGGTAGATAACTACATAAAACATTCACAAACCTAAATCATATAATACAAACAAACAAGAAAACCATGAGATGGCAAGTAGGGTTCTCTGCCATGACTTGTTTTTCTCAATTGTTCAAGAAAGAAAGTCAACAAATATAAATCAAATGGGAAGCAAAAACTACAAGCAATGGAATGGAAATACTGTCTTAGATTTATATAGCAGTAAACCATCTCAGAGCTCAGGGCAGTAATGAAGAAATATGAGATCTGGTTAGCCCACAGTTACGTGTTTATGCATGTGTGTATACATATGCATGTTTTCATACATCACTATAATATAGATACTAGTTAGCAACATAATACGTTAACCATAACACATTTCTGAAGCATGCTAATATGAATGAAAGGGCTGAAACATTAGCAAACTCAGTATGTGTAAATATATTGCATAGATCGGGGAAAAGGGAGGAGGTAAGAGGCTATTTCCTGAGTGCCCTCTTTACATTATTCACTATGTGGGATGTTCTGCAATGTTACTTTCATACTATACGCTATGCATGAAAATCAAGTTTACTAGAAGAAGGCTTAAAAATGCAGTCTCCCCCTACCCTTATGTCTGTTGTCCAAGATCCAGGTACAAGAGTCCTTCTCCTGGAGGGCCATGGAACTTAAACTAGTGTTCAGGAGATATACAGGATGTCAGAGCTCCATTTCATAAGTGAAATGGATAAACTACATCAACATTAACTGTGCTTTATTAATTATGTTGACAGAAGCATTAAGCAAGACCTATTAATTACAGTGTTTGAGGGTCAACTTATGGTGTGTTGGTCTGATGTTTTGCCCTGCCATTTATGAGAACATTCAAGTTGGTCAACAGTTAAAATGAATCCTGCTCAGTGGACAGAAGTTAGCTCTTCAGGAGTCAAAAGGTATAGCCTCTGTCTGTATAGAAAGGCAGAGGGTAAGCCTGTATGTTTGCATATACACTGATGAAAATTTTTCTAGACAAATAACAAAACCTGCTTTCAAGTAGAGAATTTACCAACATATTCAGTGGGTTTGCAATAACAGGCTTTTAGCAGAGGATGGAAGGAAGATCAATGTGAGATTCAAGAGAGTAAAATTGTCCCAGAAATTATGGTACCTCTTCCAGTTTGGATGTGTAAGACATTTACCTATTCCTTTTCCTTAAGTTTATTGTCAAATCCTCTGTCTCTAACCTAGACCTTAATCCTGAGCACTTCTTTCAGACTTTGGGAAAGCTCCATGTAGAGTCTGAGAAGTAGCTAAAAGTCATGGACTTGGACAGAGAGAAGAAAAGTAACTGTTGTCTTAAGCACCATTGACTAGGTCTTGGAGAGATTGGTTCCCATCACCCCCATTGGACATAGGAGTCGCTGCAGTTAGTCCTTTCCATCTCAACAATTTAGTTCCCCAGTCCTCAGATAGTGATGCTAATGAAAACATTTCTTTAAGGTTACACTAGAACCATGTCATTTTCTTCAGTCTCTCCCTTTCTCCTGAATTTTTTTCTTTCTTCCTTGGCTCAGGACAGCCCCCACCTGATACACACTATTTTATTATCACCCTATCTCCTTATCCACAACCAGTTTCTCTTTTGTTTTTCCTCAAGATCTCAAACCAGTCAGTCTGACTGATCAATCACTTGAGGGATGTTCAGGAGATTTAATCAAATGGACCAATGCTGGAAGGCATCCACAAGTCTACACACTTCCAATATTGATCTGCTCGTATTTTTATGCATCCATAACCATCTCTCCTTTTTTCTCTCTCTGTTGTTTATTTGTGAATTACGGTAGAAGCCTGCCTTTCTCACCTCATCATTGGAAGGGGCATTGCTTTCTGCCCCATAGGGAGAACATAGACCCATCTCATCAGCCAGCTTCTCCTTTGCATTTAACCATAACTAACCTACCTCTGATTTCCACTCCAAAACATATCCCCTGCCCCATTCAATGGTCCTTACCCCAGTAAATGGTCCAAGTCCAGGGGTCAACATCAGTTCCTCTATTTCCCTCATTGGGCTATCGGTGATATCCTGAAGCTTCCAAGCCCATGACTCCATTTTTGTCTTTAAAAGTGACACTGGCTTATGTTTAAACACAAACCCTTCATCTCTCATCCAGAATACCCTATCTGTACTGGTTCCTTATAGATCATTCTCTACATGACAATAGGAATGACAGTTAAACTAAGACTTAATTATACCACTTTTTGATGTCCTTACCTTATGTTTTGAATAAAATATGAATTCTTATGATAGCTTACAAGGCCCTGTGAGGTCAGTGTCCTATTTACTCTCATCCTCACTCACAGAGAATCACCCGTACAGTTTTGTTTGTTTGTTAAATTACTTTCTTAGCTCCTCAAACTAATTGTAGTCTTTCCCACCATAGACACTTGTCAAATGTTGCCTTTCCTCTCTGGTGTGTGTTTTCCTGTTCTCTATATCCACTACTTAAACTTTCTGTTTGTTCTTATAATACTTTAAACATCCCATTTCTAGAAACATATTCTCCCTGGTCACTCAGGCTCATTGGGCTTCTTCCATAAAACAAAGTCTAGGCATATTATTCTATTCTGTACAGCATCTCATGTTTTATGATTGTCTATGGAATGTACCCCACAGTCTAATTTGAACATGTGTTCCCAAGGTGGTGGCACTGTCTGGGGGAGAATGTGTGTGGACGCTTCTCTACTGTGATCCAACTAGCAAAAGTGTGTCAGGGAGTAGATGATGAATATAATATACTGATAGAGAAATGCAACAGTATACACTTCCGTTTCTTACTTGAGCTCTCTTATTCCTGGTCTACTGAGATGTAAATAGTCTGTGCCTCAAGCCCCCACCACAGTGGACTAGCTGCTCAGCCTCCTCCACCATGATGAACTATACCTCCTCAAGTGAAATAAATTTTTATTAAGTGAAATTTTATTAAGTGAAATAAATTTTTCTTCCCCTAACAATTCTTCCCTTTGTAGTCTCTGCCTTGCTCTACCATTGAACCAGCCTCTAAGACAGCAAGCCTGGGGTTATCTAAAACTATTTCCCATCCCATCAACCATCACTTCTTATTAAATATCTCTCCTAAATACCCCTTCTCCATGCTTTGTTATTTCAATTTTCTCCATTCTGGACCTCTTAGTTTTGGATCTTATTTCAACTTTTCATTCTTCTAATTCTTAAAACCATAGTCTATTTAGAAATATCCGCCCTTCAATTTCCTTAAATACTTAACACTTTTGCATGGACCTACAAGAGACTCTGATTGGTCAGCAATGAGACCCTTTGTTATCTGTCTCCTGTTTATTCCATTTCTATCACATATTCTGCCCATTCTTTCTTAAAAGTTTTTAATTCTGCCTGGGCTTGAAGACCAGGCATTCCCTTAACCACTATATTGAAAACCTGGCAAAAGGAAAAATCATTTATCGGGGTTCAGTTCAAATGTTACCTTTTCTACAAAATCCCCCTAAATTCTTGCCTTTCCTGTTCCAAAACATGCATTATTCATAACATACATACACATGTGTGTGGGGGTGTGCATTTGAGTGCCCACACACGCATGTGGCAATTGCAGACTTCTAATTATGCAGATATTTGTAAGCAAAGAATGTTTCTTCTTTTCCCCTACATTTGTTCAAATTGGTACACAATGACCTTGTAAGGAATGACGAACATATTGACAAATGTGCAAATGTGACACAGTAGCTGAAACCTACCACCAACAGGCTGTGAATGCAGTTAAGCCAGGGTAGTGACTGGTACTGAAGGTCTAGGAATGTGGCAGGCATCACAACTCAAGGAAACGATACAAGCTTCTGCTCAAGACAGACCTGACTTTCAATCAATACCAGCTCCACAATGTACCTCTTTCAGCAGCCTGACCTTGGACAACCTCTTTAAGTCTCTGCTCCTAGCATATGTACCAGAGACTTATCTGTACATACCTTAGACTTATCTAAGGATTGAATACAAAGTGCTTAAAGCATTGAACACAGTGTCTGGCACCTAGCTAAGGTCCCACAAATGGCTATTACTATTACCAGACAGCTATCAGAGACAGTCTTCTGAGGCTGCTAGTCTGGTTAATTTGTGAATTCCATTGCTTTCACAGTGGATGAGTAACTAACATGAATAATGAGTGAATTATCAGCACTATAAAGACAAGGTCGCAAATGAATATAATTTGCTTCTTCATTGATCTATTTTACATACTCTA
Organism: Cricetulus griseus; assembly: GCF_003668045.3. Taxonomy (NCBI): domain Eukaryota; kingdom Metazoa; phylum Chordata; class Mammalia; order Rodentia; family Cricetidae; genus Cricetulus; species Cricetulus griseus. The sequence goes on from NC_048601.1 coordinate 10,540,656, forward strand.
TGTCAATCTTCCCACCTCAAAGACCTCTCACCACTTAAATGTCTCTCTACTCTAGTATTTTTTAAAATTCTTACACTTTTACCAATTCTAAAATCAAAGGATGGCATGCGTGTACTTGCTGAATTATTACCAT